>NW_024380989.1:0-65092 GCF_016835505.1 Polypterus senegalus | reverse complement strand
GCACAAGTTCGAGGCAGTCATTCTGGAATGGGAATAAACTGCAGACTTTGCCTTCAGTGTGCCATTACACTTTAGCTCAATCACTCCATCTGAATCTGCACAGGTGCAGTTTCTACATTGACGCAAAATGGGTTGAAACAACTCCAAATTCTTTTTGTTCTTCAAAGTCACCAAAGCTCCGTGCGAACTCAGTCGCAGTCGCCAGTTTATCAGCAAAGTGCGTATTTGGGAACATCGTGGGCCCGATTTGGTTCAACATTACTTGGCAACAGGGAAAGTGGGGCAAGTTGCACTGGTGCATTTGTGTCTCCCATAAAGACCCACGGTTTACTGGCAATGTCAGTAAACATATACTCAACCTCCTATCGGTTTTAAAGGCTCTATTTTCAGAATCAATTTTTCTCTTGGCATCGTGTGGGCTAGCCGCAATAACTTGCAGCATCATAAGCTAGACTTGATTAATCGGAAGTGTTCGCAAGGCAGCTGAAGCGCTGCATTATGGGATCTGTAGTTTATTGTGTTACCAGCGCTTCATATCCCGGCCATTAATAATAATATATAAATGATCTCGCGGGCGGATATAATTACACGCCTTGAGTTTGACACATATGGACTAAATAGAACTTATATATTTTTTCGAATGTGATCGCGCAATTCAGATCGAGTTGACGCCGCACTACAGTACATCGAGCCCACGCATATTGTGGTTTTGCCTGCGTGCAAAGTCTCGCTTATACCTCGTGTCTTCTCAGTAAACTTGTATCTCGCGAAAACCGCCATTCGCCATAGGCGATAAGTTTAGGCATTACAAAACAGCAGCGGAGTGTGTCTATAAACTTACGGTTCATGTCGTGCTTTGTTTCGCAGTAGCTGAACTTATGAATATGCTTGTATTTATGAATACACTTGTATGCATCATTTGCTTCATAATCTTTTTCTGCTTTCTCAATTGTGAAATGGCATTTTGTGCTCATTGCTGTTTGGAGATCTTCCTTGTTCTCTCACGTAGGAGGCGTGATGATGTCACACCAAATCACGGCCTTCCAGCTGAACTCCATTACTTTATATGGAGAAAAATAGCTTTCAGGTATGACCATTACGCTGTGATAATTTCGAAATGAAACCTGCCCAACTTTTGTAAGTAAGCTATGTGGAATGAGCTGCCAAATTTCAGCCTTCTACCAATACGGGAAGTTGGAGAATTAGTGATGAGTCAGTGAGTCAGTCAGGGCTTTGCCTTTTATTAGTATAGATTCTTTATTATGTAAAGCACTTTGAGCTACTGTTTGTATGAAAATGTGCTATATAAATAAATGTTGTTGTTGTTGCATTGTACAATTCTGAGAGCCTGCCAGACACTGCATGTTGTGTGTTTGATGATTTAAGAAAAGAAAGACGTCCAGAAAATCAGACAAAGACAATCAGCACAACGTCAGACTGACAGAGAGCAACGGGGGGAATACTGTTTGGAATTTAATGTGAGGGTCCGGAAAGACAAAAACACACAGCTGTTACTGTACACTGTGTGTGTGTGTGTGTGTGTGTGTGTGTGTGAGGGCCTCTCATGAGCACAGGGTGGTCCAGCACACTCCATACAGGAGTCAGAGGGGCTCTGAGCAGCACAGCACAGGATGGAGTGTCAGACCACCACTGGGCACAACCTCAGCTCATCTGAACCTGCTGATTTAATGTGCTGCTCGCTGTGATGAGGAAAGAAAGTCAAAGTGACTGAGAACAAAAACAAAACAGCAGACAGAGGAGAAGAAGGAAACTGCAGAGAGCCAGCAGCTGACCACTGTGGAGCTGTGAGGAGAGACCACCGCAGCCCTGAGCGGCTCCTGACAAACAAATATAATGAAGACATCTGAGATTTGATGAACTCATTAGTGAGTAAGAACTGAAATGAACAAACAAACATCCTGAGAGAATTTGTGAAGCACACACAGCAGAGAGACGCCTCATGTGAATTACGTCCAGCAGAGAGAATATGGCAGTCGCAGGGCCTCAGTGTATAAACATCTCAGTGTGCAGGCAGGACGGCTCAGTGACATCAGGGGACAGACATGGAGTTTAAACAACTGAAAGTTGGCCGTTGTTTTCCTCACCGTAATGCATCTTGTTATAAACTTATTCATTAAACTGAAATTTATGGACTTTATTACATTTTCTCGTGTCTTTTGCTTTTCTCGACAGTCTTTGGAAATCTTCTTGTCATCATTTCTATTTCTCATTTTGTTCAGCTGCACACGCCGACTAATCTTCTGATCCTTTCACTCGCAGCGGCCGATTTCTTATCAGGTTTCTTTGTGATGCCCTTTTCTTTGGTTCTCCTGATTGAATTTGCTGGTACTTTGGAGTTATTTATTGTTATTTGTATCAGGCACTTGCAAATATTCTTAATACAGTAGTTGTATATAATGTGGTTTTAATATCCATTGATCGCTACATTGCTGTCTGCCATCCTTTCTTTTACAGCTCAAAAATAACTTTGACTGTTGCAAAGATCAGCATTGCTGTAGTGTGGCTGTTTGCACTTTTCATTACACTCATAGCTTTATGTTTGAGTGATATTGAAACAGAGCAATGTGAAGGAGCTTGTGGAGTATTCACTTCTTATGAAATGGTATTTTTATTTTACTTGTAACTTTTTTTATTCCTTATTCACTGATGATTGGTTTTTATATCAGAATATTTGTAGTTGCAAGAAGCCATTCAAGAGCCATCAACTGTATGATAGAAAAGAGACAAACTGAGGAGGTGAGTGACAGTAAAATATCAAAACCGTCTGAAAGAAAAGCCGCAAAAACATTAGGAGTAGTCGTGGGGGCTTTTATTATCTGCTGGCTGCCTGTTTATATAGTACAATTTATTTACTGATGGTAGTAACATAATCACACTTATCATCAGGAATGTCTTTGTGTTGGTCAGTGAAGTGAACTTTGGAGTTAATCCAATTCTTTACGCTTTTCTTTATTCCTGGTTCAGAAAAGCACTGAAAATAATCCTGACATGTAAAATATTTAGTCCAGCTTCTTCAGTGCTCAATTTACTGTAAATGTTAAAGAAAAAAAAAATAATTTTCTGAGCTTAGATGTTTTAAATTATTTGTACATTATTCCTTTGCTCATTTTTCATATTAGCAGTGCAATACTTGGACGTATTTCTTAACAATACAATCATTTCATATTCGCTGTATTGTTGTGAAGGCTGTTTTTGTTACAATTGTACTTTATTCATGTAGAGTGTACACTGTTTATGATTATTACTTATTTCACCACAGTTATTTTCATAAATCTTCTTCTTATTTGAATGTGTAATAAACAGCACTGAAAATGTAGGAGACTCCTGGCAATTCATATAAACACTTCAGGGTTTCTTGGTGACTTTATTTTTTTTTTTTACATTGTAAAATGATTATTGCTATTTCCATTATTTTGGGGTAGAATTATTTATTTCATCATAAATTGTTAAGTAATGTGCTGAATTTTACCAAAAATCTGTAATTATAAAATCTTTTAATATCTGCAGTTATAATTTGCACAGACTTTCAGATTTCACAACTAAAAACTCCACAGCTGAGCTCAGACGACGGCCGACATTCTGTTCAGCTTTGGTCAGGCGGGTGGGGATTTGTTTAAGAGTCAAATTCTATGAAATGTTCCTTTATTGTTTTACTTTTGTATTAAACTAAACATTTCATTTTAATTGTGAAGTTAATGTTTCCTATTCCTGCACTTTAATCTGCACTCCTCCTCAATAAGGCAGCAGATGACAGACGAGTGCAGACGGAGCAGTCGGCCTTCACTCCTCACACTGCTGGCTCACTAAATGACACTGAGGTGACTGTGAGGAACTGAAATGGACGACTGAGAAGGTCAAATGAGGTTTGATGTCCACAATTAAACGTAGGATTTGCTGCTTTAGACTGACATTTGTTAATATTTGTGAAGTCTCATTAGCCGCAGCTGCTCACCTTAGGTGCATACAGAATACAATTAATACTTCAGAGGACAGCATTGTGCTCAATTCTATAAAAACAGAGAAACTTAAACCTTTAATAAAGGAATTACATTTGTATGTCAGTAATTGTCTGCCTGTCACCACATTTATTCCTTTTGATAGTCACATCACAAATTGTTCAGGCTTTCTTTCTCCTCTTTCATTTGTCAAATGAAATGCTGGTTGTTGTAGAGCACAATGGCTCAGAAAGTGTTCAGTTATCTTGGTAAGACTTTTACAAATCTAATGACACAATACAGAGGTGTCGCTCATTCGTGTGTTTTGATATTTTATTTCTTTGTAATGAATGCTTTAGTGAGGATTTGAACACAAGTGTCTTTAAGTGATCATTAACAAAGACCTGACACTTGATATCCGTGTGTTTAGATAAACCTCAGCATGTTGATTTCAAACACATGAAAGTTCTTTGTGTCAAGTCGTGTCACTAATCCAGACAATGCTGTGACTGTCCACTCAGATCCTAAATTTGATTCAGCTCATCGTATTTCCTGATTGTGATGTCTGTTCAGGTGAAATGCCATTATATAAATACACACAGCTGAAGTCATTTTGTGTTAAATTCCTTGACTTTGCTCTCTGGTGTCAGTTCTCGTCTCAGGTTTCTCCAGTTTGCACTGAGCTTTATTTTATTTATTCCCTTGACGTCTCTTCCTTTCCCCTAACCACAGGCTGACGAGTTGCAGGTTACACAATCCATTACACTGATGAAGTTGTTGAAAGTGTCTGCCTTTCCCAGAATTCTATTTATTGGCCAGATGCACTAATGTGGACAAGTAATTTTTTTTTGATGTATGGATGCAACACACAAGGAGAGCACAAAATAAAAAAGACAAACATGACACACTGTAACGTGATTTTATTATTTTTTATATCATGTACTTGCTATCGAGGCCACGAGCAACCAACGTTGGCAATAACTCCACCCAGGGAGGTCATGCCTGATTTGCTCTCGGAACTTCAATGTCAATTTCCACAAACATCAGCATCTTTTAAAAGAGAACAGTGGAATGACGATTTACTTAAGTTAACTGACAGTGTACCACCCACTCCATGCCACCAGAACCCTACTTTGTATTTTAAAATGATTTATTATGTCATTTGTCAGAACATGAGGGTGAGTTGAGGTCGTTGTTGCTGGTACCAAAATCTTACCGGCAGCGGGTTTGTGAGTTAGCACACACAAACCTCTTGGGTGGCCATCTTGGAACTGACAAAACACTCGAAAGGATAAAACTTTGATTTGACTGTCACAGAATTAATGAGGAGATCCGTCACTTTTGTGTTTTGTGTCTGGCATGTGAACTGTGACAGATTCCTAGAAAAGACCATGCTCCTCTTGTTCCATTCCTCTGATAGATATACTAAGTTCTGAACATATCAGGGAGGACATAGTAGATTCTCTCCACCTGAGGACATAAATTGGATTGTGCTATATGGTAACCAGAGGCTATCCCCTTAATGTCCAGAAGCATCACATTGGGAACTGGTAGGGGTCATTGTGCATATCCCAAAGGAGGTCCTAACGGACCAAGGGATGCGTTTACCTCAGAGACATTCATGGAGGTTGCCAAATTGCTCCAAATCAAGCATCTTAAGACTTCAGTGTACCATTCTCAGCTGATGGTCTAGTCAAACAGCTTAATAAGACACACAAGCAAATGCTTGTCATGGTGGGTTTGTAACTCATTTTTCGGAGAGGGCTGTGCCCTTGACTGACCTGACAAGGAAGACAATCAGCCCAAATCTTTACCCATGGTAAGATGCTCCCAGTGTTTTCTCCCAGAGATCAGGTCAAGCTTCTTCCACTTCCTATTCCAAATAATTGGTTCATTGGCAAGGGTGCTATGAAATGAAGGAAAGGAAGGGGCTGGTTGGCTATTTGGTTAAACAACCCAAACAGTGACGAGAGTTCAAAGCAGATATCCTGTCTATCTGAGAAACAATTAATGAAAGTCCTGCTTGGACCTCTCTGCTTGAACATGACATCATAACTGACCCAGGAGTAGTTGTCTGAGAACACCTGTAAACACTCCCGGAAACAAAATGAGCAGAAGTGGAACTTAAGGTCAAATAAATGCATGATTTAGGAGTGATTGAGCAAAGTTTTAGTCCCTGGTGCAGTCGTATTGTATTGGTCCGAAAGGCCAATGGCAGTTAGCACTTTTGCAATGACTTACGTCAGCAGGTTTCCTGCATATCTGATGGAGTGAGTGCACAAACTCCTCAAGAAACTCAAAAAAGCATGATATTTGACCACCCATGACGTGACAAAAGGGTATTGGCAAATTCCCTTAAAGGAATCCGTCAAGGAAAAATAAAATATTTAGCACCCTTAGTGGTCACTTGCAGTATTGAGTCATCCCATTTGGGTTACACAGGACACTGGCCACCTTCCAATGTCTGGTGAACAGAGCGCTAAGACCCACAAGTCTAAAAGTACTGCCTAACAGAATGACATGGAACATATGCAGCAGGTTCGAGAGGTGCTCCTCACACTATATAACAGTGGCATTAAGATTATTTTGGTTTAATTGAGGCCAAATAACTGCACTATAGGTGGGAGGTAGTAGAATTCAACCACAGTGTACCATCGTTAGTGCTTTACTGAACTGGCCCTGTAGGTGTGTGCCTCATTTTTCCGAGAGAAATATGCCCTTGATTGACATGACAAACAAGAGGGCTCCTAATATAGTGGTTTGGGGTGAAATAATGGAAACAGGCACTTACACCTGCACCTGTATTGTTGGATTTTTATTGCCCAAGCTGGCATTTTGGACACAGGTCAGTGCCGTGTTGAGCAAGAGTGTCGTTTGTGTAGAACATCCCATCGTGTTGCTGAGCCAGAAACTACTGGACCTGCAAACCAGGTATGCGGCTATGGAAAGGGAAGTATTGGTGATTAAGTAAGCTATTCTTCAGCTGAGGTACTACCTGTATGGCCATGAATTCACTCTAGTCATCGACCAATCACCTTTATAGTGGATGGCACTGCACAAATAACCAAACCAACATGTCATTTGATGTTTCTTGGACCTTCAGTCATTTAAATTCAAAGTTCTAGATCACCATGGTTCCCTCCATGTCAATGCCGATGTGCTTTCTTGAAGATATGGCCTCACGGTTTGGGCTACCTGACCCAATTGGTCTGGGCTGGGGGGGCCATGTCACACTCATGTGGGCTTAGGAGACAACTTCAAGACTCATATAAATGTAATTACACTCCCAACCAGGGGTTGGTGCTGTTGCCTAATGCTTTTTCTCGTCCTCCCTCTGCAGAAGCAGTGATTGACCATTGTATCCTGAATAATGTCACGTCAAGTTCCCAGCAACCTGAACTTCTTCCTGCGCTGGCTGATGATATGTAAACACAGACACTTGTCAATTGAGGGGACATCCTCTGAAAGTGTGAAGTATTTTTACAAGGAATTCACTTTAATTCTTTAAAAACTGCTAAAGACACAACTTGTACTGTGTTAATGAAATACAGAAAAAATGTCTACATGTGTATTGAGTGTTCAGTTTGTACAAAATATTTACCTGCAGCAACCCTATTAGATGGAATAGCACAAGGATTATAAAGATGATTCAAAATCAGTCAAGTGTGCTTTTAAAAATAAGTAAAACTTATAAAACAATTATAAAAAATATTTTAAACAGTAGTGACAGGAAGAGACTGTTCTCATCCAAATGTAATTCCTTTGTTAAAAGTTCCGCTGTTTCTATAGAATTGTGCACAATGGTGTTCTTTGAAGTATTACATTTATTTGTTCATTTCAGTTCCTAATTCTCTAATGAGTTCATCAAATCACCTTCATTATATTTGTTTGTCCAGAGCCACTCAGGGCCTTAAGTGGTCTCTCCTCACAGCTCCACGGTGGTCCAGCTGCTGGCTCTCTGCAGTTTGCTTCTTCTCCCTGTAACTGCTGTTTGTTTCTTTGTTTTTTATGGACAGTTTAACACTCTTTGAACATAACAGCGCGCAGCACATTAAATCAGTGGTTTAAAATGAGCTGAGGATGTGCCCAGTGGTGGTCTGACACTCCATCTTGTCCTGCACCCAGTGCTGTTCAGAGTCAATTTACTGGCACTTTACAAGTGTTATTTAGACCAAAAGAAACCATCATGAAGATCTTGGTACATAACAACAGTATTATAACAGACGCATGTGTCTGGGGCAGTCCACTCGCTCGCATGGGAGTTGGTGTGAAGATGTAGAAGCTTATACAAGTGTGACTTGCCCTTGGTAAGATGGCTCATGCCTGCACTTTTAATGTTTTTCAGCACTCGCATGCCCCTCACTTCTCACTCAACCAAAGCAGACAAACTTTGTGCTTCATGCATGTTGTACATTCACACAACGAGCTGCCATACGCTTACCTGAGACCAGTTCCAGTCTGTCCCACTCAATTTGTGCCACAGCTGCACTCGACTACACGTCCATCTCAGATAAGACACGATCTGCCCGGCCCAGTTAGCTGACGCCTCTGCAAGTTCACTAATATAATAAAACTGCTGGGGAGTCATTGGGTTGCTTTTGTCCTGAAGACCACACAATGCTAGTATGAGTAATAAATTCATTTTTACCTGAATATTACACCTAAACTCAAGTGTTACCTTCTAATTCTGGATGAACCACAGGCCATGATATTAATTAACAAATGGAGGCCTTTATCAAACTGTTCTCACATGTTCAGTATACAGTATACAGTAACAACATGTCATGCAATTTTGGAGGACCAAAGTCATCAGGTGGTCCAGTCAGCAGTCACATGAGCAACAACATGGCCAATATAACAAGAAGCCCACCACTCAGGATAGCATCTCTGCCAGCGGGCACAGTCATTTATACAGCTGTGAATGCCTGCACTTCATTCTTTTTAGGTTTAGCCCACCATGACAGCTGTGACTTATTCAGACCCAACACATTGGACTGTGTTTCCTCAAGGATACGGTGAAAGGCTTGTGGTGTTTTCACAAAGTCTTTAACGTGAACTTGACGCAGCTGAGTTTACACACCCAGTCTTAATACACTACAGTATACTGATGAGCTACAGTGATGTGCTCTCAACACACAAGCTGTCATCATATAAAGTCACATTTTGTCAAACAAAAGTGGGACACCTGGGTCATGTCCTGTTTGGAAACATGAGAGCCAGGAGTGTATCACTGCCACTCAGAACACCTCAGTCAGTAACTCATAAATGGAGGTGTCACCCCGATGGCTTGGCCAGTACTCTAAGCGGACTCCACCTCACACTTTACACTGCTGACTGATCTGCTTCACGCATGCATGAATAATTTACGGTGTAAACACGCATGTCACTACCTGATTGGTACTCCACATGGATTTACACCCCACAAGGGGTACATTAAGTGACCATAATGAGAATATTATGGAAGGACTTGCTTGTTCTGCATGTATTCATTGTACCTTGTGCTGGATTAAGCTTGCTGTGCTCCTCACTATGCACCACAGATCGGGTAGTGACAGAGATGGCCCCCAAGTCATCACAGAGTCTGTAGGGATGCAAACATTAACTTCCTGTACTGAGAAGTTCAACCAGAAATGTACCATTTGAGAGTAGCAGCAAAAACAAGACTGCTGCCAAGTCTACAGCTCTGGTCCCTATGCGTTTACAGAGTTCCCATCTTTGGCGCATTGATTGGCTGTGCCAAGCAGCAGTGGCATGGCACTGGCACATTCTATTGTTTGAAGTTGTGCTCCAGGCAGCTGGCAACTCTTTTCTGTTTTTTGAACAGCATGTCAAGAGTGTTTTGGAGGTGAAAAGAGTGTCAGACAGGTGATGATTATGAATCTGGAAATTGGAGGTGTGATGATGAATGTTGTTAATGCATATGCCCTGCAAGTTGGGTGTGCAATGGGTGAGAAAGAAGATTTGTGGAGTGAGTTGGGTGAAGTGATGAGCAGTGTACCCAAGGGACAGAAAGTGGTGATTGGAGTGGATTTCAATGGACATGTTGGTGAAGGGAACAGAGGAGATGAGGAGGTGATGGGTAGGTATGGTATCAAGGAGAGGAATGAAGAAGGTCAAATGATAGTGGATTTGGCAAAAAGGATGGACATGACTGTGGTAAATACGTATTTTAAGAAGCGGAAGAACATAGGGTGACGTACAAGAGTGGAGGAAGATGCACACAGGTAGATATAACATCCTATGCAGAAGAATCAATCTTGAAGACTGCAAAGTGGTGGCAGGGGAAAGTGTAGTTAGACAGCATAGGATGGTGGTCTGTAGGATGCAGTTGGAGATCAAGAAGAGGAAGAGAGTGAGGGCAGAGCCAAGGATCAAATGGTGGAAGTTGAAAAACGAAGACTGCAAGGTTAAGTTTAGGGAGGAGGTGAGAAGGGCACTGGCGGCAGTGAAGAGTTACCAGACAGTTGGGAAACTACAGCAGATGTAGTAAGAATGACAGCAAGAAGGGCGCTTGGTGTGACATCTGGACAGAGGAAGGAGGAACAGGAAACCTGGAGGTAGAACGAGGAAGTACAGGAGAGTATACAGAGAAAGAGGATGGCAAAGAAGAAGTGGGATAGTCAGAGAGATGCAGAAAGTAGACAAGAGTACAAGGAGATAAGGCACAAGGTGAAGAGAGAGGTGGTGAAGGCTAAAGAAAAGGCGTATGGTGAGTTGAGAGGTTGGACCTAAGGACCTGTACCTGTGGTTACACAGAAGGACCGAGCTGGGAAAGATGTGCAGGCGGTTAGGGTGATAACAGATAAAGATGGAAATGTACTCACAAGGATAGTGTGTTGAGAAGATGGAAAAAGTATTTTGAGAGGCTGATGAATGAAGAGAACAAGAGAGAGAAGGCTGGATGATGTGGAGATAGTGAATCAGGAAGTGCAACAGATTAGCAAGGAGGAAGTAAGGACAGCTATGAAGAGGATGAAAAATGGAAAGGCCGTTGGTCCAGATGACATACCTGTGGAAGCATGGAGGTGTTTAGGAGAGATGGCAGTGGAGTTTTTAACCAGATTGTTTAATGAAATCTTGGAAAATGAGAGGATGCCTGAGGAGTGGAGAAGAAGTGTACTGGTGCCGATATTTAAGAATAAGGGGGATGTGCAGAGCTGTAGTAACTCAGAGGAATGGTAAGGATGCAGGGAGTAGAGTTGGCGAAGGTGGTTGAGTTTAAATACTTGGGATCAACAGTACAGAGTAATGGGGATTGTGGAAGAGAGGTGAAAAAGAGAGTGCAGGCAGGGTGGAATGGGTGGAGAAGAGTGTCAGGAGTGATTTGTGACAGACGGGTATCCGTGAGAGTGAAAGGGAAGGTCTACAGGATGGTAGTGAGACCAGCTATGTTGTATGGGTTGGAGACGGTGGCACTGCCCAGAAAGCAGGAGACAGAGCTGGAGGTGAGAGAGTTAAAGATGATAAGGGTTGCATTGTGACGAGGATGGACAGGATTAGAAATGAGGACATTAGAGGGTCAGCTCAGGTGGGACGGTAAGAAGGCAAAGTCAGAGAGGCGAGATCGCTTTGGTTTGGACATGTGGAGAGGAGAGATGCTGAGTATATTGGGAAAAGGATGCTAAAGATAGAGCTGCCAGAGAAGAGGAAAAGAGGAAGGCCTAAGAGAAGGTTTATGGATGTGCTGAGAGAGGACATGCAGGTGATGTGTGTGACAGAGCAAGATGACGAGGACATGAAGATATGGAACAAGATGATCCACTGTGGCAACCCCTAATGGGAGCAGTCAAAAGAAGTAGAAGTCTTGGTAAAGGGACACTTGTAGTGCTTACTTTAAGTCTAACAACATAATGTTTGCAGTATTTCATTCATCTGAAGGTATTAACCTACATTTTACAAAATGACTTAGTGCCAAGTCTGTACTGAGACCACTGTGGATGCCAGGCTGGAATTGCTCAGATAACTTGTGACGCAAGAGGTGAGACCAAAGCTGTGTGGTAACTGATTTCTGTAGTAACTTAAAATGAAATGGTAGATTTGAAATATGTCTGTATTTATTAAGAATATATCAGTCTAGCTCAGATTGTTACAATCTATATATACTGCTCAAAAGATTAAAGGAACACTTTTTAATCAGAGTATAGCATAAAGTCAATGAAACTTATGGGATATTAATCTGGTCAGTTAAGTAGCAGAGGGGGTTGTTAATCAGTTTCAGCTGCTGTGGTGTTAATGAAATTAACAACAGATGCACTAGAGGGGCAACAATGAGATGACCCCCAAAACAGGAATGGTTTAACAGGTGGAGGCCACTGACATTTTTCCCTCCTCATCTTTTCTGACTGTTTCTTCACTAGTTTTGCATTTGGCTACAGTCAGTGTCACTACTGGTAGCACGAGGCGATACCTGGACCCTACAGAGGTTGCACAGGTAGTCCAACTTCTCCAGGATGGCACGTCAATACGTGTCATTGCCAGAAGGTTTGCTGTGTCTCCCTGCACAGTCTCAAGGGCATGGAGGAGATTCTAGGAGACAAGCAGTTACTCTAGGAGAGCTGGAGAGGGCCATAGAAGGTCCATAACCCATCAGCAGGACCAGTATCTGCTCCTTTGGTCAAGGAGGAACAGGATGAGCACTGCCAGAGCCCTACAAAATGACCTCCAGCAGGCCACTGGTGTGAATGTCTCTGACCAAACAACCAGAAAGACTTCATGATGGTGACCCAAGGGCCCCATGTCCTCTAATGGGCCCTGAGCTCACTGCCCAGCAGCATGCAGCTCGCTTGGCATTCGCCATAGAATACCAGAATTGGCAGATGCACCACTGGTGCCCTGTGCTTTACAGATGAGAGCAGGTTCACCCTGAGCACGTGACAGAAGTGAAAGGGTCTGGAGAAGCCATGGAGAACATTATGCTGCCTGTAACATCATTCAGCATGAGCAGTTTGGTGGTGGGTTAATGATTGTCTGGGGAGGCATATCCATGGAGGGTCACACAGACCGCTACAGGCTTGACAAAGGCACCTTGGCTGCCATTAGGTATCAGGATGAAATCCTTGGACCCATTGTCAAACCCTATGCTGGTACAGTGGCTCCTGGTGCACGACAATTCCTGGCCTCACGTGGTGAGAGTATGCAGGCAGTTCCTGGAGGATGAAGGAATTGATACCATTGACTGGCCACCACACTTTCCTGACCTAAATCCAATAGAACACCTCTGGACATTATGTTTTGGTCCATCCAATGCCACCAGGTTGCACCTCAGACTGTCCAGGAGCTCAGTGATGCCCTGGTCCAGATCTGGGAGGAGATCCCCCACGACACCATCTGTCATCTCATTAGAAGCATGCACCGATGTTGTCAGGCATGTATACAAGAACACAGGGGCCATACAAAGTGCTGCGTACAATTTGGAGTTGCTGCAATTAAATTTTGGCAAAATGGACTAGCCTGCCACATACTTTTTTCACTCTGATTTTTGGGGCGTCTTTGAATTCAGGGCTCTGTAGGTTGATCATTTTCATTTCCATCAAACGATGTGGCATCCTTTCGTTCCTAACACATTACCCAGTCTATATCAGTATAGATATCCAGGAGGATTTCTTTTTCCCATTGAGATCTGATGTGTTTTCAAAGTGTTCCTTTAATTTTTTGAGCAGTTTATATAAAAGGCAAAGCCCTCACTGACTCATCACTAATTCTCCCACTTTCCATTTAGGTGGGAAGCTGAAATTTTGCGTGCTCATTCCTTGCAGGGTACTTGCAAAAGTTAGGTATGTTTCATGAACTATTGCAGTACCCAAGGGGGGGAGGGAAAACGGGTGTACCCCCTAAACTGTATATATAGATAGGGGAAACCCCTCCTCACTATTTCTGCGACTTCCAATATACGTAGGAAGCCCAAATTTCTCATGCTCATCCTTTGCACCATACTTACAAACGTTGTTTCATTTGTGCCGTGCCCCGTGATGAACTTTCGAAAATAACACCTTCTTTTTGGCGGTTCTCACCATTATGCCATAAGGAAGTTTTGGAACTGACCTCTCCTTTTGCCGATTTCATTTGTTATTTCCGTTAACAATTTATTTCAAGGCAGAGACGCACAAGGCCCACCCTCTGTCCCCCTTCCTTTTTCCGCACGGCCACTGTCCACACACCTACTACGTGGTTGGCTCCCTGGCTATATACATTACTGACATCCTGCACTCATGTGCCTTCTCACTCGCTTCCTTACTTTCCTCAGCTGTTCATCGTGCTCACTGCTCTGTTCTTCTTTACTTCACCACTTCAAGCCTGTTATTCTTGGTCTTGATTCATGTCTTCCTGCTGGTGACTCCTGCCTTTTCGTTTACTCCACCGCTTCAAGGCTGTCATTGCTGGGTTTCTGTACTTGCTCACGTACGTCATCCTGGTGCTGACTTGTGCTTTTCATTCCCTGCTCCACCGCTTCTCGCCTTCCTTCGTACTTTCTTTCTCAACAGGCGCAAGTTTACCCCAAATAACATGTCTATTCCGGTGATCACTGTCGATCACAATTTCACCGACCTGCACCTTAAGCTCAGCAGACATCTTGGTCATTTTACAGCCCGAGAGCAGAACTGCAAACGTCGTTTCCAAAGAGATTCTTACATCCTAAAAATGTGCATTTCTCATACACAACATTTACAATCATAAATTAAACTCTTTACAATCATCAAATTCACTCTCAATACTAAACTAAGCCTACGACAATTACATAGACAATCATGTTACATTATTTTTAAAATGTTTCCTTTTCTTTTTCATAACTTCTTTAACACACTACTTCTCCGCTGTAAGTAATAACAACAATAACATTTATTTATATAGCACATTTTCATACAAATAATGTAACTCAAAGTGCTTTACATGATGAAGAAAGACAAAAGAGGCAAAGTAAGAATTAAAATAAGAGAACACTAACATAGAATAAAAGTAAGGTTCAATGGCCAGGGAGGACAGAAAAAACCTGTGAATTCTCCATGTAATAAAAATAAGTTATAGCTTAATGAAAATTTCATAATTAGATCTGCACCACCCTGTATTGTGCGTGCAAGAGACCAGATGGAAGGGCAGTAATGCTAGGTACATCAGAGGTGGGTTCAAATTGATCTACAATGGTGTGGAAGGGAAGAGAAAATGGGGTAGGGGTTATCCTGAAGGAACAGTGTGTCAAGAGTATTTTGGAGGTGAAAAGAGTGTTGGACAGAGTGTTGATTATGAGGCTGGAAATTGAAGGTGTGATGATGAATGTTATTAGAGCATATGCCCCACAAGTTGGGTGTGTGATGGATGAGAAAGAAGTTTTCTGGTATGAGTTGGATGAATTGGTAGAGAGTGTACCCAAGGAAGAGAAGAGTGGTGATTAGAGCAAATTTCAATGGACATGTTGGTGAAAGGAACAGAGGGGATGAGGAGGTGATGGGTAGGCATGTTGTCAGAGGAATGAAGAAGGTCAAATATTAGTGGATTTTTGCGAAAAGGATAGACATGGCTGTGGTGAATATGCATTTTAAGAAGAGTGAGGAACACATGGTGATGTGCAAGAGTGGAGGAAGATGCATACAGTTGGATTATAGTCTGTGCAAGAGGATCAGTCTGAAGGAGATTGGAGACTGCAAAGTGGTGGCAGAGGAAAGCGTAGTTAGGAAGCATAGGATGGTGGTCTGTAGGATAACGAAGATCAAGAAGAGGAGAGTGAGGGCAGAGCCAAGGATGAAATGCTGGAACTTCTAAAAGGAGGGGTAAGGGTGACAGCTAAAGAGGTTCTTCGTGTGACATCCGGACAGAGAAAGTATGACAAAGAAACCTGGTGATGGAATGGAGAAGTACAGAAGAGTATACAGATGGAGAGGTTGGCGAAGAAGTGGGATAATAAGAGAAATGAATAAAGACAGGAGTACACTCAGATGAGGTGTAAGGTATAGACAGAGGTGGCGAAGGCTAAAGATAAAATGAATGATGAGTTGTACAGTTGTATGAGAGGCTGGATACTAAGGTGGGAGAAAAGGGCCTGTACCAATTGGCTAGACAGAGGAACCAAGACGGGAAAGAGTGCAGCAGGTTAGGGTGATAAAGGTGGAAACATACTCACAAGCAAGGAAAGTATGTTGAGCAGATGGAAAGAGTACTTAGTGAGGTTGATGGAGAGGGAGAGGGAGAGGGAGAGAGAGAGAGATTAATGATGTGGAGATGGTGAACCAGGAAGTACAATGGATTAGCAAGGAGGAACTAAGGCTAGCGATTAAGAAGATGAAGAATGTGAAGGCTGTTGGTACAGATGAAACATCTGTAGAAGCATGGATGTGTTTAGGAGAGATGGCAGTACAGTTTTTAAGCAGATTCCTTAGTGCAATCTTGGATAGTGAGAGGATGCCTGACAAGTGGAGAAGACATGTATTGGTACCAGTTTTTAATAATTAAGGGTGATGCAGAACTGTAGTAACTACAGAGAGATAAAATGGATCAGCCACAGCATGAAGTTAAGGGTGATGTGCAGAACTGTAGTAACTACAGAGAGATAAAATGGATCAGCCACAGCATGAAGTTATGGAGAAGAGTAGTGGAACAGTAAGGTTTCATGCTATGAAAGAACACTACAGATGTGATGTTTGCTCTAAGGGTGTTGATGGATAAGTATAGAGCATTGTTTCCCAAACTCGGTCCTGGGACCCCTTGTGGGGGTTCCAACCAGCTTTTGTTTTTAATTGGACTCCTGGGCTAATTAAGTGATGTGTTATTTCCCAAGTTCTGTGTTTTGGGAACAATATAGAAATTAGAAAACTAAGTTTGGTGTAAAAAAAAACAAAAAAACTAAATATATTAAAATGTACCAAGAAGTTATATAGGAATAATGTATTTTTTTCTTTTTAACAATATTTTCATCGTGATTTTCATTCTACTTTTCAAGGTGTTCTAATTGTTTAACTAATCCATCATTTAATAATCAGTGGGTCTAACACTAAAGTAGCAGCCTTTCAGTGTTGTTTGCCTGCGTGTCTGCTCTGCTCGTTTTTAATTGTTAGTAAGTTACAACGAAGGGGAAAAACTGCACGGAAAAAGGGCAAAATATAATGAAATCAACAAAAGAGAGTTAAGCATTTAAATCTATAGCAAAAGCAGAAATATTTCTAAATGTCTTATAAATGTAAAAATCATGCTGCTGTGCTTTTCTGAATGTAGAATAAGAGAAAAAAAAAAAAGATAATTAAATGAGATCAGTGCTATCAGGTGTTGTCACTGATTAGGAATCTGGTTGGAACAAAAACCTGCAGCCACAGAGGGGCCCCCAGGACCGGGTTTGGGAAACACTGGTATAGAGAAGGCCAGAAGAAGCTGCATTGCGTCTTTATGGACCTGGAGAAAGCATATGACTACAGGTGTTACTTGAGGAAGTCAGGTGTGGCAAAGAAGTATGTATGAGTGGCACAGGAAAGGGAATTGTGACAGTGGTGAGGTCTGTGGTAGGAGTGACAAATGCGTTTAAGGTGGAGGTGGGATTACGTTAGGATCAGCTCTGAACGCTTGCATTTGCAATAGTGACAGACAGGTTCAAAGAGGATATTAGACAGGAATCTACATGTACTAAGATGTTTGTGAATGACAATGATAATGTGATATATAATAGGCGAAGGGAGCAGGTTGTGGAGACCCTGGAAAGGTGGAGTTCTGCTCTAGAGGAGAGGAATGAAGGTCAATAAGTCCAGGATGGAGTGTGAGTGAATGAGAGGTCGGTCAGAGGATGTATGCACAGAGTAGAGTTGGCCAAACTGGATGGGTTTAAATACTTGGGGGATCAATAGTACAAAGTAATGGGGAGTGTGGAAGAGAGGTGAAGAATAGAGTGCAGGTAGAGTGGAGTGGGAGGACAAAAGTGTCAGGAGTAATTTTGATAAAGACAAGTACCAGCAAGAGTGAAAGGGAAGGTCTGCAAAATGGTAGTGAGAACAGCTATGTTATATGGGTTGGAGATGGTGGCACTGATAAAAAGATAGGAGACAGAGCTGGAGGTGGCAGAGTCAAAGATGTTAAGATTTGCATTGGGTGTGAGAAGGATGGAGAGGATTAGGAACAAGTACATTAGAGGGTCAGCTCAGGTTGGATGGCTTGGAGACAAAGCCAGAGGGATGAGATTGTGCTGGTTTGGACATGTGCAGAGGAGTGATGCTGGGTATACTGGGAGAAGGATGCTATAGGGAAGAAGCGGTCAGGCAAAAGGAAGGCCTAAGAGGAGGTTTATGGATGTGGTGAGAGAGAACATGCAGATAGTGGTGTATGACAAAGAAAGATGCAGAGAACAGGAACATATATAAACAAATGATCTGCTGGTTCGACCCATAACGGGAGCAAATGAAACAAAAGAAGAAAATAACCATAAAAACAGCTGTGGAGAAGAGAAACTGTGATTAGGTTGGACTCTGTTACCATAATTGATATTATGATAAATGAATATTAGCCATTCATTTAATTACTGAAGACATAAGTCAGCATATAGATGACTAAGTAAAGCATTACAAAATACAATTCTCAGTTAGTTAATCTAATTCAGGGTTGAGGGGAGTAAAAACCCCTCCAGAAGTATTAGATTAATGGTAAGAATTAATCCTGGATGTATCACCATTCCATCACTGAGTATCTCATACACAACCACACTCATTTTGAGCCAATGTATTTAGTTAATATATATGTGTTTGGGATGTAGGGAAACCAGACTGAAAAATCTGAAAAGATCTGAAAAACCCACATAAACACTGTGAAAATGTGAATATCACTCTTGAGAATTTTGCCACAATGCCACCTTAAGAAAAACAAATGGTGGCAATTAGTTTATACAATGACACCTATCTGGAGGTAACACTAGAAGGAATTTGGAAAAAGTTATGTAAGTACCAAATTGTCTCAATGATCAATGCATGAACTCTTATTGTAGTAGTACTCTCCCTTATGATTGTAATATTCTAGATACCTTGCACATACATAAGTGCGGGTATTTTGCTAGTATAAAACAAGTCTCAATATTTTGTAAGAGAGCAGATTAAAATTAAATAAGCTGAAATCAAACAAATTACCAGGACCAGATCATATTTACCCTCGAGTTCTAAATGAGGCTAGCGAGTATAGATATAAACCCTTGACACATATTGTTAGGAAGTCACTGAGCACTGGAGAGATTCCAAAGGACTGGAAAATAGCAAATATCATCCCATAATATAAAAAGGGTGACAGGGCAGATCAGAGCAACTATAGGCCAGTAAGCTTAACATGAAACATCACAGGAAAATTAATGGAAGGAATTATGAAGGAGAAGATTAAGCAACACCTGGCAAGGACAGGAGTTATTAGGAAGATGTTGTTAGATGGATGCAGAATTGGCTCAGACACAGGAAGCAGAGGGTGATGGTGGGAGGAACCTCATCAGAACTGGCTGATGTTAAGAGTGGTGACCAGCAGGGGGCAGTGCTAGGGCTGCTGCTATTTTTAATAAATATAAATGATTTAGATAGGAATATAAGTAACAAGCTGGTTAAGTTTGCAGATGATACCAAGATAGGTGGATTAGCAGATAATATGGAATCCGTTATATCATCACAGAAGGACTTGGACAGCAGACAGGCTTGGGCAGGCTTTGTGGCAGATGAAATTTAATGTCAGTAAATGTAAAGAATTACACATAGCAAGTAAAAATGTTAGGTCTCAATACACAATGGGGGTCTGAAAATCGAGAGTCCACCTTATGAGAAGGATTTAGGAGTCGTAGTGGACGCTAAGCGCCCTGCAATGGGCTGGTGCCCTGCCCAGGGTTTGTTTCCTGCCTTGCACCCTGTGTTGGCTGGGATTGGCTCCAGAAGACCCCCATGACCCTGTAGTTAGGATATAGCAGGTTGGATAATGGATGGATGGACTCTAAGTTATCGACTTCCCGACAGTGTTCAGAAGCCATTAAGAAGGCAAACAGAATGTCAGGTTATATAGTGCCTTGACACACTGGTGAGGCCTCATCTGGAGTGGCGGTGGGCAGTTTTGGACTCCAGGCTACAAAAAGAACATAGCAGCGCTAAAAAAGGTCCAGAGAAGAGCAACTAGGCTGATTCTAGGGCTACATATGATGAATTATGAAGAAATATTAAAAGAGCTGAGCCTTTACAGTTTAAGGAAAAGAAGATTAAGAGGTGACATTGTAACGGCCGACCCCTTACCCAGACCGGCCACTACACTACCAAGACTTACAAGTTGTCTTATTTTTCCCAACACAATGAAATAACCAGAGACAGTGAACAGATATGTGGAATTAAACACACAGACCTGCCACCAGTAGGCCTTTAGAGGTTGCAACAATGGCCTTACCTTCCCCCCATATTCTGATACACAATATAACAAATCATTTCTTAAAACGAAACTCCAGAGCATGGAATGAGCATTTCATATCCCATCCACCATAACGACTGCATTCTTTGCAAATATCAGGGAATCAAAATTCCAGTATTCCTTTTTAAATGAACTTGGTAAATATCTAAGTACCTGAAGAGGATCCGAAGTGACCACCCAGGGTAGGGCAACAGACCATGGTACCGTAGCCACATCATCAGCATACAACCATGCTACGTGGCAACCCATTTGGTAGACACCTCCATACCTCTTTTTGCTGGGATAATTCATGGCGTGAGACAGCTTGGGACGGGGATTCCTCATTCATGACAAGGACCATTATTCACCACAGGTGGATGCAGCGTGTGTTCGCTTTTTCTAAGGGACCAGTCCACTGTGAGTATAACAGGGTGGGGGTTCTGCATCATAGTAACCATGAGGCAGTGGGTTTCCCCCTGAAATGTAAGCACACAATGGTGGTTTTGTACTAACAGGTTTCCCCATGTAAACACATCAGCCTGGTCCATCCGGAGCCCCCCGTTACAGAAGCACACACTAGTGAGTGACAATTGAAATATTACTCCCCAAATCAATTAGTGCAAACAGCTTATAACAATTGACCACCAGCACTTCTGTACCTGGAGAGACTTAATTAAAGCTACAATGCCTTCTTCCTTGGGCACAGATACACACCTTAGGCTTGTCCATCTGAGGGCAGGCAGGAAATGATCTAGCCCATTTCCCTCCTCGTGAAGTAGTGGACACAGTGGTGGAGACCACTCCTTAAGCCACATGTCAGGCCCTGTGTTAGTCCTAGGTTTCCAGCGGTCATCATCTGGTGGTCCCTGAACTCTCGGTGAGCATGGCCAAACAGAGATGCTTGATGGTCTCAATCAGAGAATCCATATTCTTCCATTATTGTCTTCAGATCAGTCAGGCAAGAGACTCAGGGAGTGAATTTATCAAATAATTACAAACAACAATCTCTACGATTTGCTTGGATGAATTGGCAACTGGTTTCAGCCAGCATCTAAATTAACCACATTACTCATTGCCGCGTAATACGTTGGTTGCTCAGAACCAAAATGAAACTTCGAGGTATTGCTGAGTCTACAGCATGCAAGAATCTCCTCCCCCAACCAATTTTAGTTCCCAGCGCTCCACTTATCAAGGTCATAGTAAGGCTTCTGCACCTCACTGGTCTGGTCAGGGACCAGTATATGTGCCCAATCCCCACATTGCCAATGGTGTGTGGGTGTGTCTGCTCAAAGATAAGCAGGTAGGTCTCAATATCATCAAAGGGGCAACAACACTCAATGTTCCTTCATCACAGAGTGCCATCCGGGCGGTTAGATGGTTTTCAGACTCTGCTAGTTGTGTCCCTGGTACCCCACAGCGCCTGGACCTCCTCTGCTGTGGGCAGCTGCATGGCGAGGGTTGTTACATATTTACACCTCCTAAAGTTACACTGGCTACCTGCTCTCCTTCCTCATTATTCAATATAAACGCCTCCCTTCTAGTCTTTAAGGCTCTCTCATGGTCAAGCCCCATCTTACTTGCTCTTAATATGTCCTTAAGCTCCATCACATTCACGTCGTTCTTCTGACTCCTTGCTGTTAACCGTTCCACTGTGCAGACTGTGAACTATTGGTGATCAGCCTTTTAGTGTATGAGGCCAGTTATGGAGCACCCTGCCTTTGAACTCCTGCACAGGTGCATCAATGTCAGTTGTTAAATCTAAACTTCCAACATCTTTTTAACTTTGCCTTTTTGGTGCTTTGCAAATGCTAGAGTCTGTTGAGAGTGTTGGTTTGTTCTGTGGTGTGAGATTTACATTAAAAAAATACATTTTGCTCTTAAAAAACTTGGGTTGCCTCTAAGGAACCGTGTGGGAATTTTTAAAGCTTTTTTTCCCTTTAGAAGGGTTTTTTGCTTTTTTTTCGCCTCGCACAAGAGCAAAAGTAGCTGGGTGTTTGGAAGTGCGCTTGGAAAAGTTATTTGTACTTGTTCTTTTTCTTGTTATCTGTATTTGAATTAGCATCGAGGCGGCAGGGTAGAAAGCAGCAGTAACTGATATCGGCATTTGTAAATAAATAACGCGTCGTCGTAACAGCGATTCCTTAGTTTAAAGGAAAAGAAAAAAAGGCCGCGGCTGACTTCAAAGCAGTAAAAGGTGGAAACTCAGTAGTGCGCAGGTAAGCGGCCTGCGTTAAGACGCCGATCAGGCACAAGGAGCAGTAGGAGCAAATAAGGTAGTAAAGTTTTATTTATTTGTTTATTTTAGATTAAACAGTCCTTAGCGTCCAGAGGCAGAACAGTTAAGGCACAGTGGTTCATTCATTAATGGGGAATACAAACAGTGAGTGAAGAGCTTATAAGTAAGAAGAGCGCAAAGCTAGAAGAGACAGAGAAAAGTAAAGTTAACCTCATAGAAAGGCAAACAGCAGGCAGCTGAGAGGGAGAACAGTACAGGAGCTTAAGGGGAAAAGGTGTAAAATATCTGTAGCAGATCTTAGTGTTACCATTTAAGTTAAGGAGCAGCTGAAAGAAGAAGAAATTTAATTTTAAGAAAGAAAAAAATATATATATAGTTAAGGCAGCTTAGTAATCCCAAATCAAATTTTAATAATGAGGCCAGTGCAATGCAAGTCCTGTTGGATGTTGGACTTTTTAGATGATGGTTTGGAAGAGCCAGTTGTCTATGAGGGCTACATCTGCAAGAGATGCCAGCTGATCCAGCACCTCGAGCTCAGGGTCGCTGAACTGGAGGAGGAGTTGGCTGACCTGCTGTAATAGAGAATTGGCGGACTTGGCCCAGGTGTCCTTTGAGAGATAGTGTGCACCCCTAAGGTGGCGCGGGAGGAGATTCCAGACCAGACAGGTAGGAATAGGTGGGTCACGGTCACAAGGCGTAAGGTAAAGGGTGCACACTGTCCAGCATCAACCCCAGAATTAGAAGTGTCTAACCGTTATCATGTCCTGGCGGAGCTGGACGGTGACTCTGATAATTCTGAGGTGGTAGGCAGGGTTGAGGAGCCCCAACGGGCCACCTCAAAACCAGTTCCCAAAAAGAGAGAGGTAGTGATAGTTGGGGACTCAATCATTAGGGGATTGAAGCGCAGGTGTGCTCCAGAGAGAGAGAGTCTCAGACGGTGTGTTGCCTTCCGGGAGCACAGGTGGGAGACCTCCTGGAAGGGTGGATAGGCTCTTGGCCAGAGCGGGTGGATCCAGTTGTCATTGTCCACGTTGGAACAAATGACATACATAAGGGTAGTCTGTCAGTTCTGCGATCCAAATTCAAAGAGTTAGGTACCAAGCTGAGGAGCAGAACTGACAAGGTAGTCTTCTCCGAAGTTCTGCCTGTGCCACGCCAGTCCAGGTAAGATTGAGGAGATTAGAAGGCTTAACGCGTGGCTCAAATCTTGGTGCAGGGTAGAAGGGTATAGGTTTATGGGGCATTGGGACTCCTTTTGGAACAGATGGGACCTGTTCGCCGCGGACGGGTTACATCTGAACCGGAGGGGCACCAATGTATTGGGGAGGCGTATGTGTAGGCTAGTCGAGGGAATGGGGGCAGGGAGTTTAGGACAGGCCAGATTTAGATCTATACATGGAAGAACAAACAATGGTGTAGAATAAAAAATGCATAGTAATGTAAATTTTAAGCAAACACGTAAAGATAGAAGGATTAACACATTAAAAATAGCTTGCCTTAATGCTAGAAGTATCAAAAATAAGGTAAGTGAGTTGGAGTTGTATGTAGCAGAGCACAATTATGATATTATAGCAATAACGGAAACCTGGCTAAATAACAAAGATGGGGATGAGTGTAACATAGAGGGATACACATTTTTAGGAAGGATAGACAGAACAGAAAAGGAGGTGGGGTTGCTGTTTATGCCAAACAGGAATTAAATGTAAGTCATCTTCAGTTGGATGATGAGCCCCATCTTAGTGAGGACATGTGGCTTCGCCTGGAAAATATTAGGGAAAAAGGTCTCATTTTAGGAGTGTGTTATAGACCACCCAATTCAGACAGTAATTTCAACACACATCTTTTAGTAATATCAAAAGGCAAGTTTACAGGGGATATTATAGTCATGGGGACTTTAATTATCCAAATATTAACTGGGATAACCTTACAGATGGAGGAGCACAAGAGCAGGAGTTTTTAGAAGTAATCAGCGACTGTTTTTAACACAGCATGTTAAAGCACCAACAAGGGGTGAAGCCTATCTGGATTTAGTATTCTGTAATAATCAGGATAGAATTGAGGGTGTAGAGGTGATTGAACCACTAGGGTCAAGTGACCATAATGTAATACAATTCTCAGTATTTTGTAAGAGTACAGATGCAAAGACTAAAATTGTTAAGTTGAACTTTAGTAGGGCTAATTTTGAGCAGATGCGACAAAGTCTAAGTAGGATAGACTGGGATAAGCTTTTAAATGTGGAGACAGTCGAGGAGCAGTGGAACAGGTTTAAAATGTTTTACATGTAATGCAGGACAGATACATACCTAAATTTGGAAGTAATAGGAAACTAAAAAATCTCCACGATGGATTAATAAAGATTTAAAAAGAAGTTGCAAAGGAAAAACTGCTGTATAAGGCATATAAGACTAATGACTGCAAAGAGAACCGTAGCGTATGAGAACATGAGGGCAACCATTAAGAAGGATATCAGAGAGGCTAAAAGACAGTTGGAGAGGAATATAGCAGATAAGGCAAAGAAGACCCCAAGAGATTCTTTCAGTATTTTAGTAGTAAAAGAACAGTTAAGGAGGAGGTCAAGTTCATCAGGAATAGTAAAGGGAATTAAAAGATACAGACAATGAAATAGCAGATGCCCTAAACTTACATTTTTCTGAGGTGTTTACAAGTGAGCAAGTGGATAACCTGCCAGAGGTAAACACAACTACTAAGGAGGTACTGAGGGATTTGGAAATTGTAGAGGGAGAAGTGCTGCTCAGATTAAATAAGATGAAATCAAACAAATCACCAGGCCCAGATAATATTTATCCTCGTGTTCTTAAGGAGGCTAGTGAGTACATATATAAACCCTTGACACATATTTTTAGGAAGTCACTGTGCACTGGAGAGATTCCAAAGGACTGGAAAATGGCAAATATCATCCCATTATATAAAAAGGGTGACAGGGCAGATCCAAGCAACTATAGGCCAGTAAGCTTAACAAGCATCACAGGAAAATTAATGGAAGGAATTATTAAGGATAAGATTGAGCAACACATGACAAGGACAGGAGTTATTCTGAACAGTCAGCATGGGTTCAGAAGGGGAGGTCGTGTTTTACTAACATGTTGGAATTCTATGAGGAGGCAACAAAAGGATACGATCAAAGTGGAGCTTATGATATTATTTATCTGGACTTTCAGAAAGCATTTGATAAGGTGCCACATGAGAGGTTGGGCATCAAGTTAAAAGAAGTGGGAATTCAGGGTGATGTTTTTAGATGGGTGCAGAATTGGCTCAGACACAGGAAGCAGAGGGTGATGGTGCGAGGAACCTCATCAGAACTGGCGATGTTAAGAGTGGTGTTCCACAGGGGTCAGTGCTAGGGCGCTGCTATTTTTAATATATATAAATGATTTAGATAGGAATATAAGTAACAAGCTGGTTAAGTTTGCAGATGATACCAAGATAGGTGGATTAGCAGATAATTTGGAATCCGTTATATCATTACAGAAGGACTTGGATAGCATACAGGCTTGGGCAGATTTGTGGCAGATGAAATTTAATGTCAGTAAATGTAAAGTATTACACATAGGAAGTAAAAATATTAGGTTTGAATACACAATGGGCGGTAAAAATCGAGAGTACACCTTATGAGAAGGATTTAGGAGTCATAGTGGACTCAAGCTATCAACTTCCAAACAGTGTTCAGAAGCCATTAAGAAGGCTAACAGAATGTTAGGTTATATAGCACGATCTGTGGAGTACAAGTCCAAGGAGGTTATGCTCAACCTTTATAATGCACTGGTGAGGCCTCATCTTGAGTACTGTGTGCAGTTTTGGTCTCCAGGCTACAAAAGGACATAGCAGCACTAGAAAAGGTCCAGAGAAGAGCGACTAGGCTGATTCCAGGTCTACAGGGGTTGAATTATGAGGAAAGATTAAAAGAGCTGAGCCTTTACAGTTTAAGCAAAAGAAGATTAAGAGGTGACATGATTGAAGTGTTTAAAATTATGAAGGGAATTAGTACAGTGGATCGAGACTTGTATTTTAAAATGAGCTCATCCAGAACACGGGACACAGTTGGAAACTTGTTAAGGGTAAATTTCGCACAAACATTAGGAAGTTTTTCTTTACACAAAGAACGATAGACACTTGGAATAAGTTACCAAGTAGTGTGGTAGACAGTAAGACGTTAGGGACTTTCAAAACTCGACTTGATGTTTTCTTGGAGGAAGCAAGTGGATAGGACTGGCGAGCTTTGTTGGGCTGAATGGCCTGTTCTCGCCTCTAGATTGTTCTATTCTAATTCTAATTCTTAATTTTGTTCTTTCTTGTTAATTATGTCTATATATTTCATTGTATGTATATTAGATTAATTCTAAGGTCGCTAGGTATGCTAAAAGTTGCTTTTAAATAAAATGTATTATTATTATAATGCAAGGCTGAGTGTAAATGGAGGAATACTAAATTAATAGTTTACTTGAAATATTGCAGGCACATAGTCACTAAATACAACAAAAGCAATCCAACCAGACACACAGTCCTATTTATTTTTAAATTATATACGAAAATGCAGAGAATCCTAAGAGTTTTATCTTTCTACTATCGATCATTTTCTAAACCCTAACTTGATCTGCTTGGATTCCCTCCCGAATATCTTCAAGTTAAACATGCAAAGCTTTTGCAGCATTCTTTAATAACAAAAGAAACAACAATATTATGTGTAATATAACAGATTCCCTCAAAGGCCGATACTGTGGAGCCTTACTGAGCTCACTATACTGAATTTCTTCACTAAAAAATAGCGTTTAACCTGAACTTCATAGAATAATTACACAGTTAAAACCTTCTACTTGTACCCCTGACCAGTCCCAACATATATTTTCAAAGAAGTTTCTGATGTGTTCCAGTGATAATGTACAGTACAACACAACACATTAAAGTTTATTTTGTATAGCCCCAAATCATACACAGGAAGTGCCACAATGGGCTTTAACAGGCCCTGCCTCTTGACAGCCCCCAGCCTTGACAAGGACAAACTCCCAAAAAAACAAACTTGTAGGAAAAATGGAAGAAACCTTGGGAAAGGCAGTTCAAGAGAGACCCCTTCCAAGTAGGCTGAGAGTGCAGTGGGTATCAAAAGAAAAGGGGTCAATACAATACAATACAATACACAGAACAGAACAAATCCTCAATACAGCATAAAAATAAATTTTTAGGAAGTACAGAGCAGAATTTAACAGTAGAGCATATCACATAATAAGATTTGATATTTTTAGGTCCTGAGACCTCATCCATCAAGCTATTTACCCATTTGGCCATTCCCACGGCTGAAATAAAAGTGCTAGGCCAGCCAATCCGATGAAAAGGACCCTCTTTCCCATCCTGCGATCCTCCATCAGGGATGACTTTACCCATAGGCAGGCAAACAACTTACAGGTGTGGGCCGTGGCAACCAATGGCCACATTTGGGTACCGAAAAGAAACAGAATAGGTGAGGGTTAGTATTCAAATATAATTATTCATGT
Source organism: Polypterus senegalus (assembly GCF_016835505.1). Lineage (NCBI taxonomy): Eukaryota > Metazoa > Chordata > Cladistia > Polypteriformes > Polypteridae > Polypterus > Polypterus senegalus. The sequence goes on along the minus strand of NW_024380989.1, from coordinate 37,031 downwards.
TACTTATGTTTTAGTGCTTACTGACTAACAACAGAGATGCAGTCTGCACAGTTAATCAGCAGCTCTAGTCAGGATATGCTAAACTTGTAGTAGTGAGTCTTCAGCCGGATTTAAAAAGCTGAGACCAAGGGCACTTTATAGAAGCAGGAAGACCATTCCACAGTTTAGGGGCCATGATAAGTCTAGACAAGTAGTCGGACCTTGGCCATTTAATGCTTTATATGTTAAAAGGAGGATTTTGAAATCTGCCCTAAAACTTAATCAGGAGCCAGTGTAAGGATTTAAGAACTGGAGTTATGTTTCATATTTTCTTGTTCTTGTAATAATTCCAGGATTTTGGATTAACTGGAGGCTGTATAAAAAACAGTTTGAACAGCCAGTGAACACCGCATTGCAGTAGTCAATCCTACTAGAGATAAATGCAAGAATTAATTTCTCAGAATTCTGTTTATTTAGAAAGCGCCTTTAATTTCCTAACATTTTTAAGATGGAAGAAAACATGTTTTGGACAACTTTGTAATATGTGCTTTAAATGACATACTAGAATCAAAGATAACCTCTAGATAGTAGGCTGATTCAGTAAAATTAATTGGGATTCCAACTGAGTTAAATGATGACAAAAATATTGCTGTGATCAATGTCATTCCCTCCAACAATTAACATCTCTGTTTTATCTGTATTTAAAGACAAGTAGTTCTCATTCATCCACCTCTAATTCACTAACACAACTAATTAAAGCACAACATCGGAGAAACTTCATTTGATTTAAATGTAAGGTATAACTGGGTGTCATCTGCATACGAGTGAAAATTAACATTATGTTTCCTAATGAGAGATCCCAGTGGAAGCATGTAAAGTGAAAACAGTAAAGTCCCAGTACTGAGCCCTGCAGGACACCATATTGAACTTCTGTGTATAATGATGGAGTCCTGTCAGCACATTTCTGTACATATTGGAATCGATTTGATAGATAAGAACTAAACCAGCTGAGCACGGGGCCTGTAAGCCCAACATCGTTTTCTAGCCTGTGCAGTAAAATAGAATGGTCAATGGTGTCAAATGCTGCACTTAAGTTCAACAACATAATTACCGTGGAGTTTCCTTCATCAGAGGATATCAGAATGTCATTTACAACCCAGGTTAGTGCCGTTTCTGTACTATGACCAGTGCGAAAGCCAGACTGGAATTTCTCAAATAAATTGTAATGCGTAAGGTGTGACTGAAGCTGACTGGCTACTACTTATTCTAGTATTTTAGAGAGAAATGGTAAATTTGAAATAGGCTTATAATTATTTAGTATGTGTGGGTCTAGGTCTGACTTTTTAAGTAATGGTTTAATGAGTGACACTTTCAGGTACTGTGCCATGCAGTAATGAATTATTGATAATGTTTAGAATAGGCACTGCAAGAACATCCATTGCACTTTTTACTAGTTTTGTTGGCACTGGATCTAGGGAACAAGAATAGTGGCCTTCATTTTTAGAAATTAAAGTTAAGACTTCCTTCTTAGTTACAGGATTATAAAGTGCTGAATGCAATGTGAGACAGGGTCTGCTAAGCTAGTATTTGTTTTGTAGTGTGATGCTGAGATCTGGGATCTTATATTTTTAATTTTCTCATTGAAGAAGTTCATAAAGTCTGTACTGCTAATATCTTTTGGTATTTTGCACTGTTGATCTGAATTCCCATTTGTTAATTTAGCCACTGTTCTAAACAGTACCCAAGGATCTTTATTATTGCTATCTATTAATGTAGAATAGTATTCTGAGCAAGCTTTAAAGAGGGCTTTTTTTATATTTATTAACACTCTCTGTCCATGCAATTTGAAAGACATGTAGCTTTGTTGTTCTCCATCTGCACTCCAGTTTTCGCACTCTAATTTAAGAATGCGAGTGTTTTCATTAAACCAGGGAGAGTTTCACACAAGGAGTGCGCAATGGGTTTTAACAGGCCTTGCCTTTTGACAGACCCAGCCTTGACTCTCAAAGAAGACAAAGAAACCCCCCCCCCCAAAAAAAAACCCTTGAAAAGAAAAGAAAATTGAACTGCTTTTCCCAAGGTTTCTTCCAAGAGAAACCCCTTTTGAGGTAAGTTGGGCATGCAGTGCTTGTCAATAAAAAGAGTAAATACAACACAATACAGAGAACAGAAGACAAGTAATCCTCAATACAATACAATAGTGCATTAAAAATATTACAAGTGCAGAACAGAATCTAATGGTAGATGATATCACATAATAGGATTCAGATTTGTTCAGAGTCCTGAAGACCTCAGCCAACCAGCTGCCCCCCCACACTGGTCATTCCACAGCTGAGTCAGTGCTGGGCCTGTCAATCCGATAAAAGGACCACGCTACCCAATGACTCCTGCAACCCTCCATTAGAGATGACTTTACCTTAGGCGGACTGTGAACGATAGGGGGCGCCCTCGCTCCCTTGAACCCCTGTCCACGACTCCAGACACCAGGTAAAAGTCCACCAATTGACTTTATTTTTTTGCCACAGTGCACAAAGCACACTCTCCACCACAATTCTCAGTAAATCACCAATACAAACAATAATAAACAATCCTCCAGCTCCCAGACGCGTTGCCACCCTTCCACCCAGCTCAGCTCGTTGTCTGGGAGTTCCCATAGTCCTTTTATAATCCCTGACCCGGAAGTGTTTCTGCCCAATAGTCCATTAAGTCCTTTTCCTTCCGGGTCAGGGTAAATAGTCCCTTTCTTCAACCCGGAAGTCCGTCGCTCTTCCTGTGACGAACCTCCGGGTCACAGGGCACGAAGAAACCCTTGGTCCTCCCTGCAGCTCCCTCCTGGCCCCCCCACGGCATCCAGCAGGGCTTTGCATAAAAACTCCAATGTCCATGATGCCCTGCTGGTCTTCTGGGGACCTCCACGCTGCAAGGAGGGCTCCACCTGGCGGCTTGGGGGTATTGGCGGGATAAATGGCCGGCCATCCATTACAGGACAAAACAACCTGGCAGATGGGCCGTGGCACCAAGTGCCACATTTGAGTACCAAGAAGAGAAACAGTTATAATTCGTTACTAACCCTCACCTTTTATATCATGTTACTTATGTTTTAGTGCTAATGACTAACAGCAGAGACGCAATATGTACAATTAATCAGCAGCTCTAGTCAGGGTGTGCAAAGCTAAAGTCGTGAGTCTTCAGCTGGGATTTGAAAGCTGAGACCGAAGGGGCATCAGTAGTATAATGTCAGGCGGCTTCTGTCAAAATTTAATCCGAGTTTGATTGATGAGATTAAACCACGCCCCCTTTTAATCGAAGACCGGAAGTCCCGCCCCCCACCCACCATCTGTTGTTTGTTGACCTTTGATGACCTTTCAGGAAGTCCCCTCCCCCACCACCGGTTGTTTTGTTGACCTTGGATGACCTTGATCCGGCCCCTGTTGATTAATGACAGGAAGTCCCCTCCCCCAACCACCGGTTGTTTGTTGACCTTTAGCCCAGCCATCTGTTTTCCCCAGGAAGCTGTCAAGGGCAATTTGATGGATGCCCCCCACCCTCCTTGAACCCCCACCACCCCCCCTGCTTGGCCACCTGCATTGCCCCATCGCACTAGGGCAAGTTCAGACATGCCCAAGGGCTGCCTAGGCCCCCCTTGAACCCATCACCACCCCCACCACTTCCCAGCCCCCCACCCCTCTTCCAAAGACAGGTTCAGGCATGCTGCAGCCGGTCCCTGGACAAGTTCAGGCATGTTCCTATCCATACCCAGACTGAATGGCCTGCCTAAGCCTCACTGCAGCACATGATGTCTGGTCCCCTTCTTCCTGGGACATACACATACAGGCTGCTCGACCGATCTAACTTGTCGCTCCTGCCAATATTGCTTTAGGTAAGAATCCCTGTATCTATGTAACAATTATTTTAAAAATATCTATCTATCTAATCGTTGCTATATCATTTGTAAACTCCCTTGTATTTTATCTAAGACAAAACAGCCTTTTCCTTCCCATCTCCGTGAAAATCCTTTCACAGACAGGCTCTGAGTTTAAAAGCATTCAGCAGCGCACAGAAAGACAAGCAGTCTAGCTTTTAGTAGCCTCAGAGGCGTGTGCTTGTAGTTCAAAGCACGCTGAAATACAAGCTGCCCGGCACCCTCTGCAGCCTGGCTTTTAGCAGTCCCTGCGCGCATCCGCGAGCTGGTCATTCCCAAAGCACACAGAAAGGATCTTTCTCTCTGTTCACACTGAGTCCGGAGCGCAGTTAGAGCCGTCAGTGCATGCCATATGGGTGGAGCTGTGTGTAAGTTCACCTCCTCCCCTGACAGCTCTCAGCTGATTCAGTCCAGGCGCGCGCAGGCTTGTCAACAGCTGAGCGTAAGCCCCCGTTCTTCCATTCCCAAGACGCATGGGTCTTTAAAAGTTAAAGGCTTTCATGATAACGTGTAAAACCCGAGATAACTAGTTCGCTATAAGACCTTTAAAATCACACAGTTAAATAAGATGCAGCAGTTCCCTTATAATTCACGTTGGAGACGTCTAAATGCTAAATGAATTAATATATTTATAATTTGTATTTAAATCGATCTAAAACAACCCTTTTCTACCCCTGTTAATCCTCCCCTCATGAAGAAATCTGGATAGTTTTTCTAAAAGTTTGAATGGCTTAATCAGAGCGGATATCTCGGCTAGAGAAAGGAACTTTAAAACTCTTTGTCAAAACAGGTTTTTCCAAAGCCCTCACCCTCACCTCCAAACCTAACCCCACCTCACATCACCTCACCCCACATCCGCCGCCTGGAGTTGATAGTCGCTGGTGATTCGTATCGAATCACCCTTACGCTCTTAGGACAGGGGTCAGGCGCTGACGCCCTTTAACCTCGGAGCAAAACAGAATGCGCCTGTTTAATCAAATCTACGTTACAACGGAATCTATTAATCAAATTCCGGATAACCCTTAACTTTGTGACCGGATCAAAATTTTTGCAAAGGTGAAAAGGTCTTGCGGAGATACGTACAGATGTTTAAACAAATCTATTAGGCGAATTCCGGATAACCCTTAACTTTGTGACCGGATCAAAATTTTTGCAAAGGTGAAAAGGTCTTGCGGAGATACGCATACAGATGTTTAAACAAATCTATTAGGCGAATTCGGACCACACTGGACAAAGGTCCTTATACGGATGTCCGATTTAAATGATTGGGGCACATTGTAAAACACCCCGCTTCTTGGATCTATAAATAAGCCGCGGTCGGACCCCCAAGCCCCATTTTCTCTACGGATCGTTCAGAACAAGAAAGATGAATTTCTCCCAGCACGGTTTGTCAGAACGATTTTATTAAAATTATATATTATAATTTTAATGAATACATCTAAATGAAATCTAATTATTCTTCATACAGACGAAACTGCAGCAGCAGCAATCAATGAACACCCAGGTAAGGCTATTCATGAATCTTATATGCTTTAAATGAATATGCTTTAAAAACTGAGGGCTGAATTCTTATATTTTATCCTTAGAGCTGTTCATACCCGTCGATTCGCAAAATGGTAAAACCTTTTTAATATATCTTGTTTAATTGGTACGGCATGCTTATTAGCATTTAGGCGAGCCTTCGTATCGGAGGGCTCTTGGTAGCACGCGTGCATGTATAAGCGTTATGTGTTTGTCAATATAAAACTGTTTATAACATGTTTCTTCTGGGCTGATCCGTTCATGAAATGGTTTGAGGAGTCTATAAAAGTGTCTCAACTAACCGCATGAACGACGTGCGGAGTGAATATTTGCGTATAATTACTGGGATGTAATGGAAAATGTCTTGGAATACAATAAAGTTATTTCAAGACGTGCGGTTGATTCCTTTATTTTTTATTTATTTATTTTTTCTTTAGAATTATTTATACAGATAGACTCGCCAATCGATTTCGATATTCAAGGTGAGATTTTTTTATTAAAATGATAAAATGTTTACAAAGTGTCTATGAGCGTCATGTGAGCGCATCGACCACGGTCTATGAGCGTCGTGCGCGCACGCGCTCTGGTGTGTGCACCGTCGTGCATGTGCGCAGGCGTGCATGTAATTACTAGCGTCCGGAAGCCCCCGAGCGTTGCTAAAATGAAATGTAAGACGTACTAAGGTGCTTTAGACGTGTCAAAAGTATTGTTGAATCATCGGGTAAATGAATATTATAGCGTGTTTCTGTATTTATGAGATTATATTTTATTACCTTGAGACCCGATTATTTTGAAAATGATTTACCCAATTTAGTTTAGGGATTGCTCATGCAGTTTGTTAAAGTGCTTCGGGTAGTTACAAGAAGCCTATCGGGTTGAATAGGGTGATGCATATTAAAACGCGTTGTGTGATAATTAACCGCTTGAGGGGCGTGCGTGCATGCATGCGCAAGTAAGCGTGTAGAGCAGCTTGTGTATGTATGTGGGTGTCTGGATTGGTGCTTGGTCATTTGGTTCAGCTGCTGCAAGAGCAGGGATTGGGAAATGTTATTTTAAATAGGGGTGTATTTTGTTTTGTAGACGAAAATTCTGTACAAAACCAAACAGATTCTCAAAGGGATTACGCTGATTTGTACAGTCACGGTAAGTGGCCTTTTCAATTTATGGATGAAACTTTGGGGAACACACTTATCTGCAGATTTTGTGTAAAGAGTCCTTTAACTGAGAAGGTTATAATTTTATTTTCAGATTCAACTTTCCCGGGTGTTTTAACACAATTGCTGCAAGGTTCAGACACTCTAGAACTCTACAAAAACTGGGAGGATCCAGAACCAACCACAACTTCTCAGAGCATCAGGGGGTATTCTCCAGCAGCCTCTCAGAGCAGCCGAGGGCAGCCTCGAGCATCACGGGTATTCTCCAGCAGCCTCTCAGAGCAGCCGAGGGCATTCTCCAGCAGCCTCTCAGAGCAGCCGAGGGCATTCTCCGCACCCAGCCAGAGCAGCCGTGGGTATTCTCCAGCGCAATCGTCGGCGTCTTCTAATTCTAGACGCCGTTCATCCCCCAGGTGGGGAACTTTACCGACATCGCCTCACTCTGAGCGAGGATCTCGCGAAGAAGTCGTTATTCACCCGATATTCCCATCAGCCTGACCACGACCGGAGACATCGCGAAAGACTGGTTCTGTTGGGTGACGTTCTTCGCTGGGCATTTGAACAATTTATAGAATTAGAGTCTCCTGGGTACAATTCCGCACGACATGAGTTTACATTTGCTGCATCTGTATACTTTTTCCAAGGTTCTACCCAGAAATTAAAGAATAGGTTTTATATTTACTTTTTTTCTTTCGATAAGAATAACATTGAATGCAAATTTTTATTTTCTGTGCTTATAACTGTAACCTTTGCTTAAATTTAGGTCATGCCTGAAAACGGGTCTAGCGGCAGCAGCAAAGAACGCGACAGCAGTGACAGCAGCAACGACAGTGAAACAGACAGCTTCCGTGAACGCGACAGCAGTGACAGCAGCAACGACAGTGGAACAGACAGCTTCCGTGAACATCCTGTAGGGCGCAAAGGTAGGAAAAGGCCGTCCAGTGAAAACCTGAGACTATTAAAAGAGATGTCTGATAACCTTGAATATTCTATAAAACCCCTAAAATACCTACCCTCCGCGATCACCTGAAATTGTTCATTCACCAACCCCAGTGACACATCCTATTGACAATTTTGATCTCATTGATACATCGCCCAGGTTCTAAATTCTGATGAAATAGCCGTAGTTAACGCTCTGTTGGAGCTTTTGAAGAATACCTCTTCTCAGGACAGAACGTCATCAGGCCCTTCACAACAACCAATTGCCCTAAACATGTATGTAGAATCCCCACAGCCTTCTACCTCAGGAATCTCGGGACCTAGTAAGGCCAGTCTTCAACACCCACCTGTTGACGACTTAAAAGAGCCGGATACTTCCTCCCCACATCCTCAGACAGGATCAGGAGTGACTAATTCGTCCGGGGTAAACTTGAGTCTCGAAACCAACTCTCCACAGCCATCTACCTCGCATACGGTGAATCCATCGTCTCCAGAGCCGCCAGTAAGTTCCCCACAACCCTCTACACCGCACGGGAATCCGTCAGTAATTTCCCCACAACCCTCTACCTCTCGATTAAATAATTTGTCTATAACGGATCGTCCAAAATTTAACAATATCGAGATTAGACACCGCTTCAATTTTTCAGGGGCCTACACACTTGATTCATTCAAGTTTTTAATCATATACACGAGACCCTTCAGCAAATATTAGACAGTTTTACGAACACTTTGAATCCTATGGATCTAGTTCAGTTAGAATTACGTGCCGAATCTCTCAACCCCAGTGTTTTCTCCCTAACCCCAGCTGGCCTGCTTTCTGTTGAAGACTTTTTTAATCAAATTGAATTACTTCTCCAGAGTCACGCTACTATTTTAGCCGATTCCAGTCTGACGTTAATCGTTCAGGTGGTCAGGGTTCCATCTGGTGGCGGCGGGCTAGGCGTAAAGCCTGTTCCCTATTCAACGATGTAATCCTTCAAAAGAAACGGAAGCACCTATGGAACTCCTTTAACCGGGATGATCAGTGCTGTTTTGCCAGGGGTTTGCTGGCTGTATTAAACGATAAGTTCAGAAACAATCAGAAATTGTGTGAACAAGAGGCCCGCCGTCTGCACGTTGGGGTCGGTTTATCAACGGATCAGAAAGTAACGTTTCAGATGTCGAAAAATTTGAGAGGCTACTAGGTATTAAAATCATCGTCTGGTACAGGGAACCGAACACCATCGCTCTATTAAAATTTGAAGCAACCCAGGTTAGAAAAACAAAGACGCGTTCCTGTTTTTGCACCAGGATCATTATTACGGTATTTTGAATCTAAAAGGTTTTCTGGGGTTTTCCTACGTCTGCGATTTCTGTTACACGGGATATTCTATACCGTCCACGGCATCGCTGAACAACACTGTGATGTCTGTTTATCTACAAACTGTCTATTAGTTGACGAGGAGGCTTTACGATGTCCCGATTGTCGTCGTTTCTGTCGATCAGGGGTTTGCTTCGAAATCCACAAAACCCCGAAATGGAATGAAAAGACGCGTCGGTCTGAAAGTATATGCGACGTCCTTAAAGTCTGTGTTCTCTGTTACGAGAGATACAGCTTGAAAGCCGGTTCAAAACCTCACAAGTGTCGACCCAAACACTGTCGCGTTTGTAGAGCAGTCGTAAAGAGTCGGATGAAAACCATCAGTGTTTTATTCAAAGCTTACCGCAAAGACCAAACCATGAAAATACGTGTTCTACGATTTTGAGTGCCGTCAAGATGCTGGTACACACATCCCCAATTACATCCACTGCATGCATTGGAACGGTCGATCATGGAGATGGGCCGGCGAGGACTGCGTAGCAAAATTCTTTCACAGATATCGATGTCCGAAATACAAAGATTACACGTTCATAGCTCACAATTCTAAGGGGTATGATGGATATTTCCTCATGAAATATCTCATCGAAAGCGGGCAAACTCCATTTGTTACATCTCAGGGTTGTAAATTAATGTGCTTTATAGAAGAAGATTACAACTTGAGATTTATCGACTCGTTGAACTTCTTACCTATGAAATTGAGCAGTATGCCCAAAGCCCTGGGATTCCAGGCTCAAAAAGGGTACTTTCCCCATTTCTTTAATACCGCTGAAAATCAAAATTACATCGGCCCATACCCGAGCCTAAATATTACGGCATTCAACACATGATGAGCCAGGAAAGAGAGGAGTTTTTGTCTTGGTACGACTCTATTAAAAGCGGAACCTTCAACTTTAGACAAGAAATGGCGTACTATTGTCGAAACGACGTGGTTATTTTGAGAACTGCCTGTATGAAATTTAGAGATGAAGTGATCGGGATCGGTAATATTGATCCTTTTCAGTGTATGACCCTAGCTTCTCTCTGTATGTCCATGTACAGACAAAACTGCATGCCTGATAATGCAATTGGAATCATTCCTACTGACCATTACAAAAGCACTCACAAAGCTTATTCTAATGCTTCTATTCAGTGGCTAATGTTTCTTTCCGAGAAGGAAAAAATAAACATTCGACATGCGCGGAATCACGGTGAAGTCAAGATGGGGTCCTTTTATCTAGATGGTTACGCCGAAGTTCAGGGTGTCCCGACGGCCTTTGAGTTTGCTGGCTGCTTTTATCACGGATGTCCAGAGTGCTACGATGCGCAAGCCAAACACCCTCTTACGGGGACGTCTTATGCAGAATTGTTTAAAACGCTTAACGATAAACTCATTAAATTGCGGAAAACTTTAATCTGACGGTGAAAGTGCTTTGGGAACACGCTTGGGAGCGCATGAAAAAGAGGACGAGCTTCAAGATTTCTTAAGACGCTTTGAGTTTCCTGAACCTATCAATCCCGTGATGCCCTTTATGGAGGCGCACCAACGCGATCAAATTATACCATAAAGTCCAAGGTGACGAGCAAATGCAATATTACGATTTTACAAGTCTGTACCCCTACGTCAACAAAACAAAAACCTACCCGATCGGCCATCCGACCTTTATTTTTGAGGAGTTTGGCGATCTTAAGCAATACTTCGGGCTCATTAAAATCACCATGCTCGCCCCACGCAATTTGTATTTTCCGGTCCTCCCTTTAAGAATTTGCAATAAATTGATGTTCGTTTGTGCCGTGCGTGCAGAAACCCAGACAACCACCGCCTTTGCCATCACAATGATCGGAAAGGTCTTTAACAGGAACCTGGTGCAGTGTCGAAATACTCAAGGCCTTAGATAAAGGGTACAAAGTTTTAAAATTCATGAGATATGGCACTACGAGCAGAGTACCGCAGATTTATTTTCCGAGTACATCAAAATTCATCTGAAAGGCAAACAGGAGGCCTCTGGATGGCCATCTTGGGCGTGGACGAAGCGTCGGCGCTATGTTGACGACTATTTCTTAAAAGAAGGCGTCTTATTGGAGCGTGAAAACATAGCCTCCAACCCCGCCAAGAGACAAATTTCCAAGTTATTTCTGAATTCTCTTTGGGGAAAATTCGGTCAGAAGCCTAACCAACTGACCACGACGTTTGTTAAACACACCCAAGAATTCTTTGATTACCTGTTCTCAGACATGTATCAGGTCTCCTATTTTGGCTTTGTCAGCGAAAATCGCTCAGGTGCAGTGGAGGTATGCGGATGACCGATCGGTACCCGCCCTGTCAATGTGGTGATCGCCGCTTTCACCACGCCTATGCTCGGCTAGAATTGTATGCAATTGCTGGATCGTTTAGGACCGAGGATTCTGTATCATGATACAGATTCCATTATCTTCACAGCATCGCCCGGACAGTACACACGCCGGCGACTATTTAGCGAACTCACCAGCGAACTAGATCCTGATGACTACATTGAAGAATTTGTTTCTGGAGGTCCAAAACGTCGCGTACAAAACGTTCAAAGGCAAGGTCTGCATGAAAGTAAAGGGTATTACTCTCAATCACCAAACGGCTCAAGAGGTAAACCTATATTCGTTAATGGATCTAGTGCATAGTTTTGTAGAAAACGATCTCACAAAAGAAATAACCGTTCATGGTACGCAGATTCATAGGAACAAAAGACCCTGACGTTGCAAAATCGCCCACTCAGAAAGAGATTCAGAGTGGTGTACAACAAAAGGGTTCTCTTGCCTGATTACACATCTCTACCCTATGGATACTAAAGAGGGCTTTGATGTAAGACTTCAACACCCGTTCTCAAAAATAGTCTCGGGACCCTCCTGTTCGGGCAAATCGCATTATGTGAAAAAGCTTTTGGAACACACAGACCATGTGCTTTCTCGCGCCCTGACAATATAGTCTGGTTTTATAGTTGTTGGCAGCCTCTGTACGACGAACTACTAGCCAGATTTCCCAAAATCAAATTTTTGGAGGGATTACCCGCTTCCTTAAACGACGATGAACTACTACCGCCTGATCGAGTTAACTTGGTGATCGCCGACGATTTGATGGAACAGGCGAGCCATAGCCAAGAGATAGAGAGGGCCTTCACAAAATATACTCATCACAGGAATTTGTCCATCATTTACTTGGTCCAAAATTTATTTTTCAAGGCAAGAAAAGTAGAACGATAAATCTGAATGCCAATTACATCACCCTTTTCAAAACCCGAGAGATAAGCTGCAAATCACTAATTTAGCGCGTCAAATGTACCCGGTAGGGTGAAATTTTTCTTGGAGGCCTTTGAGGACGCTTACGCGACAACCTTACGGTTATCTGTTGGTGGATCTGAAAGCCCAGACGCCTGGCAATTTCGTTTACGTGCGGTATGTTTCCCCGGCTGGCCTGTGCGTGCGCCGTGAAAAGATAAAGACGGGCGATTTTCGGTATTTGAAAACAGACGGCATGTCGTGCAGAATAAAAGAAATCTCCCTTTGCTCAAGACCCTGCACAGGGTCTCCTGTCGCCGAAGAAAAGCGATGCTGAGCGAGGCTCCTGACGATTTCATTTATGCTCTGGCGAAATAGCTCTCAATACTTTAAAAGGCCATGTCCCCTGACTTCTAGGCAGTTCAAGTTGCTGAAGAAGCATCGTTGCGCGTTAAAAACTCAGCGATAAAAAACTGCCCGTTAAAAAGAAAAAAGCCCTTTTAAATCAGAAAGGAGGTTTTCTCGGAGCCCTGCTAAGCGTGGCCATTCCTTTTATTACTAGTTTAATAGCTTCGAGTATAAATATGGAATATACGCGTAAGATGTACCTGGTCCCTCAACAACAAATGGCTCAGTGGCATCAGAAACCCCAGACTTCCAACGACATTTTAAGCGCTACGGAAAGCGAACTGGATAAACAGATGAAACACATACTTGAACGCGATGATTTGAGCGTCGATGCAAAAGTAAATCTTTATACGGCCGTCTTGCAAAGATACCTTACCTTTGTGAAAAAAGCGGATAAAGAAACCGGTTCTCTGACATTATTGATGCCTGTCGAGAACCAGGAGGTGCCGCCAGAGGCACTCAAAGATGCACCTAGTACCCCAGAAGAACGGGTGTACGACGAGATTTTAAAAGTGCTCGGATAAATCAAAGAAATATACTGAAATAATTTTACAGAAAATGACGCATCACCCTAATACAACCTATTGGAATGGCTTGGGAGAGTTTGTGTTTCGTGGAGAGTCGTTACCGAACGAATATGGTTGATCTAATGCGGAACTTAACAGCCCGTCATAACATACCATCCTATCGGAGACCTAGGGGTTGGAAAGAATTTATTAAGGCCCTGGCCGGCTTGAACATTCCGCCCTCGGCCGTACCAAACATGGACACTAGAGAACTTCTAGAGAGTTTCAAACCAACCTCCCCAGACGGAGCTTCTGCTGTCTCTGCTGCCTCTGCTGCCGGCGTCTGCTACCGATACACCTGTTGGCAGGAAAACCAGATCTCACAAAAGAATGAATGGATTCCTTATTGAAATGTAATTATATTTTTTGTTTAATAAAATATTATTTTTTTACACAGTTTGCCTATTCTTTATTAAGATAATTACAGGGTCCAGAACTTTGCATGCAGGGTTGATCCTGAAAGCTTCTTAAAGTGTTCTTAGACAAGGTGTTGACAAAATTTTGAACCATATCATCGTTCTTGGTGACTTCATTAAAATACAGGTTCATGACCTCTTGATAAGAGCGTCCTTTTCCTCTATGGTGCAGGAAAAAAATACAGTGTTGTCCAGACGGTGGAAAACCAGTTTTGAAGCTGCGGGTATGGTGAATAATTTCTTTACAGTTTCTGTTTAAAACTGTATATTTCCTCAGGAAAATAGATAAAGTCTGGTGGAGCTCCATAGGAATCAAAAAATTCTCCAATTCCGTCTTCTCTGAGATGTATCGCCAACCAGTGTTCTCCGGGTTGTTTTTGACGGTGAGTATTGACGATGATCATGGTCGGGAGCTCCGTAAGTATCTTTTTAGGCAGTTCGTCGAAGCCAACACTCCGTAAAACAGATTTTCTGTGTACGGATTACTGGACATGAGTTTGTTGATCTGCAGGGTATTCATGCTTTTAGTAATCATAAAGTATATTTCTTCTCTGGTTTATTTCAATAATGTTGTCAAAGACCGCGTACACTATTAGATTCACAGTATGGGGTAGGGGCTGCCGAAAGGATTTCAAATCTCATGTTCCCTGTTTTCATCAATGAGAAATGGTCCCCGCATTCTTGATCTGGCGTCAAATCAAAGGCAAACAGGGTGTAACCTTTAGAGAATTCAGAACGGCTGATGGCTAGAGGCTGGTCTTTCAAGTGTTTTCCGTGGCCAACACCAGGTTGTAATATTCTCGGCGGTGGTGTCATTAGCAAAATTGGGCTGAAATGGTTTGGCGGGAATCTGTTCTCCGTCCAAATACAAGGCCAGGAATTCCACATGGTTATGTTTGAAATTGAAGGGGTTTCTGGCGTAATCCCCGGAAAAGGCGTCATTATCCACCATGCCTAGGACCACGTACTTGGGTAATTGTCCCAAGAACAAATTCTCCTGATTGCTCACCCGAATCCCGGCCGGTAAACTGAGAACTTTCATATTCACTCTTTCCAAGGGGTACTTGGCGTTGGCGTTTGTGAGTGCGTGTCGTGCCCCAATTTCACCGCCGCTGAAACTTTAACTTTCTTGACAAAAGAGAGGCGGCTAAAATGTTTACTTTGTAACGCTCGGCATCTCCGGACATCAGACAGAATTCATTTTTGCTACGCACCATTTTTATTCTGACGTCCACTCCGTTTAGAATTAATTTTTCTTGAAAAAATAGGTCAGAATGAATAGATCCAAGGAGTTCTACTGTCTTACCCTGGGCCGTATAACCGTTTCTTTTTTTGAACCCCTCATTCGGACCGTCCAAGGTTGTGTTTTCATGTTCGTCGGCCGAGTCTTTGTAAAAAAGACCCGTACCAAATTGGTACTTGAGAGTTTCACTGCTGTAATTTAACAATCCCTCAAAAAGGGCCCTATACGGGTAAAGGTTGGAACTCTGGGATATTGCGATCTCCCAGGGTTACATCCACTTGTGAGAATAAAGCGGCTATCGGATAATTAACAAAGGCTACCTTGGCCACGGGGTGGATTAGTTCCGTCGGCATTGACGATTTTGCAGCGGACGTGTAGAAGCGTGTTATTCAGGTCCAAGTAGTCTTCCCCATTCCCGGTAATCAGAAACTCCAGCGGGGCGACTTCAGATAGAGCTGAGAGAGGGGACCTCGACATAGATGCTTTTTCTACACTAGTCTGAGTATAGGGTACCGTAAACAAGTCCAGTTCGGATTTCACACACTCTTGAGACATTCGATGAACGAAAGACATCTTGAGTTAAAAAATGTTTTTCGATTTCTTTTTCTGGGCGGGACTTATCCTTGTGGCGGAGAGAAGAAAATGAAGTAAAAGCTGAGCGGCGTCTTTTTGATGATCGGGCAGGTCGTGACCCGGGAGGCCTCTTACGTTTAGTTTTCCTCATCACCATTAGGCCAGCCCCAGCTTGATTTTCTTCGTTTCCTCGAGTCATCGCTCCTGACACGGCTCCAGCCACCACGTCTTTGACAATATTCTTAGCGGCTGATTTAATGTGTGGCTTGACAATTTCGAATCCTCTTTTCAGGAGAGGCAAAGCTCTTCTAAATAGCCCTCGAAATATCCCTCCGATCCCAGAGCCGTACATCACTGGGGACCCAGAGAACCGGGAGTCCGTTACCGGCTTGGGCTTCATAATAATGCACGTAAGGGTTGGGGTCCAGGTAAGATCTCATCTCAGTATTAGTCGTGTATACACCTCTTGGAGGGTCTGAAATGTAACTTGACTAGGACCTTGCCAAACTGAAATGGAACCGCTTTGTTCTGATCCGTCTTTATTTCAATGGTCAAAGTATCAAACTGATTCTTGCTAACCGGAACGTAGTGCGGTTTGTCGTAGGTGATTGTGGTAATCTTATTCATCTCATCCTCAATATGTACGCATCTCAAGAGAGGGACGTAGCTGTCTCCGACTCTTTGGTGAGAAACAATGTCGCTGTAGGCGTACAAGGAATAAAACCCGCTCTGATATCCAGCGGGTAAGGAGCTTCATTCACCAGACCAATAGTTTTGTCCGGATGAGCTCCTAGAATCCTACCTAATTGTCCCTTGACATGCAGAGTTTCATCCTTCACAGTGTTTGAGAAATAGAATCTACGCTTTAGAGCGCTATAGCGGAATTTCGCAGGGTCTGATGAACGGGACTCCAAGAATTTCGAATCTTTCAACACCACTTCATTCATCTTGTCTGACACTTTCTCGACACTAGAGTAATAGCCCGCGGGAATACTATAAAATTTAGCTATTAGCGGATTCACCAACATAAATTCATTATCCGGTTTGTCTAGGGTATTCCAGGTGTGCGGATACTGAATTTCGGCCAATCCAACTTCCCAGGGGCCCTGTAGTTCGATTGGGGCGGATAATTTGACGGTAAATTCGGCGATGGTATTATTAGGGAAAACATCTTGGGAAGAATTGCTGGGTAGTACAACGTAAAAGCTTTTTCTCTCCATTGTGATCAGACCGTGAATGAAATACTAATTTTGATTCTCAGTATTTAACGTCTTGCGCATAGCTTTCAGGGATCCAACTGTTAAACTTTTCGGGCCACCCGAACCATTTCACCAAAATATGCTTTTTTCTACGGATATTTTTTTTCGCCAAAATCTTTTCAATCCTAAAGACGTCCGTACCTCGAATCTTTTGTAACTCGGCGTCGTAAAACGAACCTATAATGTCTTCACCGTCATAATCCTTGAGCTTGTAGACGGCGGATCCCTGGGGACTAGTTCAGAAACGGTAAATACCTCGTCTGAAAAGGTTTGTTCGTAGCCCTTGGTAAAAGGATTCCGGGATTTTGATACTCTGACCGTATCGCCGACTTTGAATTTATATTTTAGATTTCTTTTGGTTTTAGTTAGGCCGTATAAGTTTTTAAAGACTTTCCAAGAATTGGAACTACTCACCTCAGCAGGGGCCATTTTTATACCTCGGTGATAGCTGAGATTATAAGATTTCACCAAGTCCTGTAGCCCCGGCAGATAGGACCGGTATTCCGGGAGCTGAAATAACGCCACATTTTGGTCTTCAGAGTTCGATTGAACCTCTCCACCACGAAGCCTTTAATTCACTAGCTGTGGTGAAATGTTTTATCCCGTGTTTGTTGATCAGGCTTTGAAATTCCCGATTGAGAAACTCTTTACCGCTATCCGTCTGAAGTTTGACGGGTACTCTTCCCTCCTCCAAAATTTCTCGAAAAGCCCTGGTTACTTCTTTACCCGTTTTGTTTTTCAGAACCCTGACCCAAGCGTATTTAGAAAGAATATCTATACAAGTCAGTAGATACTTGTAACCTCTGTTATACTCGGACAGGTTTGTCATATCCGCCAGATCGACCTGCCATTGGCCGTCAATATTGGAAACATACACCTTATTCCTTTTAAAATGGATTCTGGCGGTTTATGTATCGTGTAGGTGTATTGCCCAGATAACCAATCTGACACTTCTTGGGACCCAATATGGTGACCCGCTTGCGAGAGAGCTCTTTTCAAGGAATCCTTACCCCCCAAGGATCCGGGATTCTCAGAGTTATAATATGTTTTTTCCAAGACCTGCTCCATCGCCGGTGATAAAACAGACACTGACACCAGTTAAAAAATTAGAAAACCTTTATTTAAGAGTCTGAATTTTTTCAGGCGTTTGTGTTTTCAGGCTCAGAAAGACCCATCAGCTCTATCATATCATCAAGTTCCAGGTCATATTTGGTCCACAGATTCATATGACCCTCATGATTAATATTTCACAAAACTCATTTGCCACACGGCGGGTTACACAGTAGGAGTATTCATCCATTTCATAAAATGACTGCATTACAGTATCATGAATAGAGCTGGTACTTTCAAATTCATCTACAGTCTTTTCAACCACTACACATATTTTGGGAATCGGCAGTAGAATATTAAAATACCCGAGAACTTTAACAGCTAGTCGTTTCAGCCAATATTTACGGAAAATATTCAGAATCTTCTGAAAGCGACCTTGACGGTAGCCGATTTCAGGTTCAAAGAGGCATGTATGCCTTACCTGGGCAGGGTGATTTATACCACAGCCTTGACATTCTTTTTTCTGGTCGCAGTAGACAATAATGTCCAGCAGAGAAGTCATCAGACCTTTAACAAGCTGCAGGGCCTTTTCCAGGTTTCTGGCAGTACCCCATCGGGCAATCCATATTTGTCTCAGAAAGTCCTATCAACATCGGCTCCTGCGGAACTTGTTTGTGCACCCAAGGCTGTCCTGGAGCTAGGTAAGAGGTTTCTGTCTGATCGCCATTAACGGAGACGCCAGTGTCCGGCTGATCACCATTGGCTGTGACGGGTGACGCACGACTAGACCAAGGAAACTGGAATCCGCTGTCTGTCTCAAGGTCTCTTGACCAGAGAGTGTAATCAGGCCGTATAGTAAAATAACGCGGGTCAGATTCTTGGTGGTCCTGAAGGCAATCCATCCGCCAGAGTTATAGAAATGGTAAGATTCAGGTCTTGAAGCTGCAGTCTTTGGAGTCTTAGGCGGAAACCCCGAGGCTGTTACGCGCATCCGTCCATTTCAGAGTCCGGAGTTGACTATATGCGAGAGCTTTTAAAAGCTTCAAAGAATTCTGAAACGGTCTGATCCTTTGTCTGGATCCGTTGACAGACTGAGTATTTATGGTAAGAGGGATGGGGCGTGGCGTAAATAAAGGGGTTTTACAATTGTCCGTCGCTCGATTCGAACGATGTTTCAACCAGTTAGTCCTTTACCGGCCCGTCGCTTCAGCTTGCAGAATTCAGTCCTTGAATACTACAGGCTGATGACATTTTTCCTTATCGATCGCGCATGATTCTACCATTGTTTCACAACTTGACCCGTTCCTCGTCGGTCGCTCCAGCTTGAAGAAACTCAGGAACCAAACATCTTTTAACCTTTTCAAACGATCCTTAGAATAGAGCCTACGGAACTGATGCTTCACCGGCCGGTCATAGATTCCATTTTTCTTCACAGAGTGTTTAGAACTGAGGAAAATGCGACTTTTATACAACAGTTTCAGAAGTGTCAGGGGGGGCCAGACATCATGTGCTGCAGTGAGGCTTAGGCAGGCCATTCAGTCTGGGTATGGATAGGAACATGCCTGAACTTGTCCAGGGACCGGCTGCAGCATGCCTGAACCTGTCTTTGGAAGAGGGGTGGGGGCTGGGAAGTGGTGGGGTGGTGATGGGTTCAAGGGGGCCTAGGCAGCCCTTGGGCATGTCTGAACTTGCCCTAGTGAGATGGGGCAATGCAGGTGGCCAAGCAGGGGGCGGGTGGTGGGGGTTCAAGGAGGGTGGGGGGCATCCATCAAATTGCCCTTGACAGCTTCCTGGGGAAAACAGATGGCTGGGCTAAAGGTCAACAAACAACAGGTGGTTGGGGGAGGGGACTTCCTGTCATTAATCAACAGGGGCCCGGATCAAGGTCATCCAAGGTCAACAAAACATCCGGGGGTGTGGGGAGGGGACTTCCTGAAAGGTCATCAAGGTCAACTAACAACAGATGGTGGGTGGGGCGGACTTCCGGTCTTCGATTAAAAGGGGGCGTGGTTTAATCTCATCAATCAAACTCGGATTAAATTTTGACAGAAGCCGCCTGACATTATACTACTGGCATCTCTTATAAGTAGCAGGCAGACCACTCCACAGTTTAGGGGCCCTGTAACTAAAAGCTCGACCTCCCATTGTTATTTTATTAATCCTTGGAATTGTAAGCAGACCGGCATCTTGAGATCTTAATGTGTGCTCTGGTTTGTAAGTCATGAAAAATTCAGATAAGTAAGCCAGACCTTGGCCATTTAAGGCCCTAAACTTAACCGAAGCCAATGTAAGGATTTAAGAACTGGAGTTATGTGTTCAGATTTTCTTGTTCTTGTTATAATTCTTGCAGCCTTATTTTGGATTAACTGGAGGCTGTATAAAGAACAGTTTGAACATCTAGTGAACATCGCATTGCAGTAGTCAATCCTACTAGAAATAAATGCAGGAATAATTTCTCAAAATCCTGTTTATTTAGAGAGCATCTTAATTTTCCAACGTTTTTAAGATGGAAGAAACATGATTTGGACAACTTTGTAATATGTGCTTTAAATGACATGCTAGAGTCAAAGATAACTCCTAAATTGTGGGCTGATTCAGTAAAACTAATGGTGATTAAAATTAATGAGTTAAATGATGACAAAATATTGCTGTGATCAACGTCATTCCCTCCAACAATTAACATCTCTGTTTTATCTGTATTTAAAGACAAGTAGTTCTCATCCATCCACTCCTTTAATTCACTAACACAACTAATTAAAGACAACATCGGAGAAACTTCATTTGATCTAAATGAAAGGTATAACTGGGTGTCATCTGCATACAAGTGAAATTAACATTATGTTTCTTAATGAGAGATCCCAGTGGAAGCATGTAAAGTGAAAACAGTAAAGGTCCCAGTACTGAGCCCGGTGGGACACCATATTGAACTTCTGTGTATAATGATGGAGTACTGTCAGCACATTTTTGTACATATTGGAATTGATTTGATAAATAAGAACTCAATCAAGCGAGCACGGTGCCTGTAAGCCCAACATCATTTTCTAGCCTGTGCAGTAAAATAGAATGGTCAATGGTGTCAAATGCTGCACTTAAGTCTAACAACATAATTACAGTGGATTTTCCTTCATCAGAGGATATCTGAATGTCATTTACAACCCGTGTTAGTGCCATTTCTGTACTATCACCAGTGGAAACCAGACTGGAATTTTGAAATGAATTGTAATGCATAAGATGTGACTGAAGCTGATTGTCGACTACTTCTTCTAGTATTTTAGAGAGAAAGGGTAGATTTGAAATAGGCCTATAATTATTTAGTATGTGTGGGTCTAGGTCTGACTTTTTAAGTAATGGTTTAATGACTGACACTTTTAGTGCATCAGGTACGGTGCCATGCAGTAATGAACTATTGATAATGGTTAGAATAGGCGCTGCAAGAACATCCATTGCACTTTTTACTAGTTTTGTTGGCACTGGATCTAGGGAACAAGTAGTGGGTTTCATTTTAGAAATTAAAGTTAAAACTTCCTGCTCAGTTAAAGGTTTGTACTGTGATGCTGAGATCTGGGATCTTATATTTTTAATTTTCTCATTGAAGAAGTTCATAAAGTCTGTACTGCTAATATCTGTTGGTATTTTGCACTGTAGATCTGAATTCTCATTTGTTAATTTACCCACTGTTCTAAACAGTACCTGAGGATTTTTATTATGGCTATGGCTCGATTATTGTACTGTAGAATAGTAGTCTGAACGAGCTTTAAAGAGAGCTTTTTTATATTTTTTAACACTCTCTGTCTATGTAATTTGAAAGACATGTAGCTTTGTTGTTCTCCATCTGCGCTCCAGTTTTCAACACTCTAATTTTAGAGCTCGAGTGTTTTCCTTAAACCAGGGAGAGTTTCTATGTGCTTTGATCACTTTTGTTTTAAGGGGAGCCACTGTGT
Organism: Polypterus senegalus; assembly: GCF_016835505.1. Classification (NCBI taxonomy): domain Eukaryota; kingdom Metazoa; phylum Chordata; class Cladistia; order Polypteriformes; family Polypteridae; genus Polypterus; species Polypterus senegalus. The sequence goes on along the minus strand of NW_024380989.1, from coordinate 15,475 downwards.
CCAGAGCATCTCTCAAGGTCACATTATAATGTGATGTTAGCTGATCTAAATTGTTTTCCATGTTTACATTTGATGTTCGCTGATTTAAATGGTTTTCCTCAATTATACTCGACTTACTCAAAGTATCTATAAATTTTGAAGCTGAATTACAATCTAGATGTCGCACTGTCTTTGTTTTAATCTGTGAGTATGTTCGCAAGGACAGGACTAAATCAAGTGTAATTAAGTAGTGATCGGAAATAACTTCATTTAATGGAGCAATAATTAAATTTTGAATTTCAACATTATAAGTTATAATTAAATCTAATGTGTGGTTATGATTATGAGTTGGACCTTTGACAATCTGAGAAAATCCTACTGAATTTAGGAAATAAGTAAAACATTTGCTAAAAATGTCAGTTTCCTCATCAATGTGTACATTAATATCCCCCATCAGTACTTTGTGATCATAATTTATATCCAAATCAGATAAAAGGTTGCTAAATTCAGTCATGAACAATGAATTTGGCCCTGGTTGTTTGTAGACTAACACTATAGTTGTGTTGGAATCTGTTTTAATATTTAAAATGAATGCCTCAAAGGATGTAAAGTCGTCGGTGGCATCCGGAGAGCCTTGAAAATCCAGGGAGAGGGCTTATCTCACACCAGGCTGTACCCATATCTGCAGCAGGTCTCCAAGGTGAACAGTCTCTGCCATGTTACAACAATGTAGGTAAGGAAAGTCGGCAAGCCAGATCCGTAATTTTGGGATAAGGATTGGCTCGGTCAGGCTGGATCGAGAAGCAGGGCTGAGTTCGAGTTGTGACTGGACACGGGGGCCTGGAGGCCGGCACATGGCCTTGGGCAATGCCTAGCAACTGGCTTATAACTGGTGCAGACCAGGGGAATCTGAAAACAAAGCATTGTGAGGGCCAAAGAGTGGTGTTGACACAATCTGATTTCTGCCCAGTGCTCTGAATGTCAAAGTGAAGAATTTCAGTGAAGTTCAAGTAAATGGCGGGAGTAACTTCCTATAACAGTTCCCATTCTACCTACTTATTTACTATCTAGTGAAACCAAAGTCAAGGTTGAGTTGGCAAAATAGTTTCCTCCATGGAAAGCTGGTAAGGTCTCAGTAGTTCCTCCATGGTCTCGACCCCGGAGATCACGGTTGTATGGTCTGGGTGACAAATGGCTCTACTAGTGGGAATAAGATGAAACCTGAGGAATTGACAGAATAACACCACCATGTGTGGAACCTATAGATTAATATGTCTCTTCATGGAATCTCTTCCAGTGAGGGATCATGGCATCTATCTTTTATCGATTAATACAAAAACCGAGTGAGGAGGTTACCCAGAGACATGTCTCTCTACTCTGAAATAATCTAGTACTGATGAGAGCCCTTCCATGAGGGCATAATCATTTGAGTAACCTGCACGTAATGGTGGTGGAATCCCTATTCAAAACCCATATATTCAAACCCGATCTGACACTGTTCATTTTCAAATAATATTGCATTACTGCGATGATGTTTTATGATTAATGTTATACCCAATGTCCCATATATTTGTCTTTTTTTTCTCCGTGCTGCATCGATATATGCACCAGAAGGCGTGAGCTTATTCAGTGCAGCAGGAACACTCAATAAAACTGAATAAAAAAATAAAGTGACGGTGAGGTACTGAAGAAGGCAGATTCACCAGCGTTTGTATGTCAGCTTTTATCCCTCCAGATCAGAGAATGTCCAGTTCCATTGCCTCAAAACACTACTCACATCTACAGTTATTCCCAGTTTCAAATAAAAATTAACAATGTCAGATTATGGTGATCGTGACTGAGACAATAAAAGTTAAAAAAAAGTAACTTTTACGAGTACAGTACTATAAATGCACACGGTCTGTTACAGACGCAAACCAAATGTATGTATGTACTGTATAATAACTGTATACTTTTTGACTCAGGCGCTGAGAGTGGCAGCCTTTCCAGCAGCTCCTTGTACGACTTTATTTTTCTACCTTTTTTCTCTATTTTTCTCTTTTTTATTGATCACTCCTATCACTTTCTTTTATGTGGACTCGTTCCCTGGACACTTTTACTACTTGGACATGGATTTTTACACGCCAAGACTCGTCTATTCAAATAGTCAACTTCAAGCACTGAGAACAAATGCCCACGCCGGTGTGGTTCCCTATTTTCCAGCAGAGCTGGAGCTAAGCTAAAAACGAAGCAACTTGTGAGAAAGTGGCACTACAAACCTTCAGTGCCTTCTGTGATCCTGGGAAATGTGAACTCACTACCCAATAAGATCGACGAACTGGCTGCACTGGTGAAAAAGTTAGAGCGGACAGAGGCACAAATACCTGCAGGAAGCAGAAAGGAGGAGGACTAGCTCTCTATGTCAATACAAGGTGGTGTAACTCTGGACATGTAAACGGCAAAATCTCCACTTGCTGCAGGGACATCGAACTGTTGGCCGTAAGTCGTGCTGGCTGACGTGTGATTTCCTCCTGGGGCACGAAGCAGAAAATTGCGGACGGTGGGGTAACTCGCATTGAAATTGTAGTTGAAGAACTCCAGGCACTCGATGAACAGATTCAGAAACTCCTGTCCCGACGGAGATACCTTAGAGATCTGAAGGCCCGGCTGCTGGATAAACCGTCCTCGCCATCTGTAACCGGCAAAACATCAACCCCGCGTTGAGCCGACCTCACCCCCGCGTCTCGTAGGGAGCTACGCGGCTGATGACCTCGGTGGATTTCAGCTATGCAGGCGGAGGTTCAAGGCCAGAGCACCTCCATCGGCACAGGCGAGCATCCTATCTCAGAACCGGTTTGACCCTCTCCGCGTCCCCAGTTCGCCTTCAGCCCCTGGTGATGTAATAGTGGTAGGTGATTCTATCTTTAGAAACTTTAATGTTGCATGCCCTAATGCAAAATCGTTTGTTTCTTGTTTTCCCGGTGCTCATGTGATGAGACGTGCACCAGCAGTCTACGAGAAACACAAGGAGAGGGCAGTTGGAGCAATCGTTTTGCATGCCAGCGTAAACGATATAAGGCACTGACAATCAGAATTCCTGAAGGCTGACTTTGCAGCTTTGATTAAAGACACAAAGGAGAGGACCCCATCGGCAAAGATCTTCGTTTCGGGTCCACTACCTCTCGTCAGACGATCCAACGAGTACTACAGTCGTCTGCTAGGATTGAACGACTGGCTACAGGGTTTCTGCAAGAAGAAAAACGTCGGTTTCATCAACAATTGGAATCTCTTTTTGGAAAGGCCGCGTTTCTTCAAGCGTGATGGCCTGCATCCGAACAGTTTCGCCGCCCGGGTTCTCTCCGAAAACATATCGAAGGTAATTCGTTTATCTTGACTATCTATCTCTGCTCTTAACCCCTTCCGAAATGATACTGTTGTGCTAGGACATGATGAATGTTTAATAGAGTCTTCCGTTAAAGTGCACACCATTAATACTGTAATAAGCAATCTCAATGCACGTAGAAAATCTAGGAAATACGGCATAAACTCCAATAATCTAATTAAAATTACTATTTTAGAGGAACAATGTATTAAAACTATAAAAACAGATCACAGATTAAACAAAAAATACACACAGAGCGCGCTAATAAAAATAATTTAGTTCCTATTCCAAATATCAATAACGCATATAGTATTCATCTCTGCACCTCCGAAACATTAAATATGGCACTATTAAATGTTAGAGCTTTAACTAACAAAACGTTTTTTATCAACGATCTTATTAGTGATAAAAAATTAGATTTTATTGCACTAAGTGAAACGTGGCTTAACTCAGACGGCGCGGCTGTTTTAATCGAATCTGTGCCTTCGGATTACAGTTTTACTCGTGCAGACCGCCAGGGAAAAAGGGGAGGCGGCTTAGCAAACATTTACTCGAGCCGGTTAAAATGTAAAGATGTTAGTTTTGGTAAGTTCAAGTCCTTTGAGTATCTCGCAGTTGTTATCCATGGAGATTCTCAAGTTCTAGTATTATCCGTGTATAGACCTCCAAAATTCAACGCGTCTTTCTTTGAGGAATTCTCTGACTTAATGTCAATTTTAATTACTAACTATGACACACTCCTAATAGTTGGCGACTTTAATTTTCATATAGATAATTAGTGTGATCTAAAAGTAAAAGAATTTATGAACCTCCTGGATTCTTTTGATTTGAGATAACTCATAAATCAGCCTACACATAAAGCAGGTCATACGTTAGACTTAGTGATTACTAAAGGACTGAAAGTTGATACAAAAAAGATCATTGATATTGGTCTATCAGACCATTTTCTTCTACTTTTTAATATAGAAATAATGATAAAAAACACTCATGAGAAGCATATTGTTAAAAAACGCTTCTTTGATTTGGCAGCAGCTTTAAAACTTAAAAACATTCTAAGAAATCAGCCCGTTTATAGTGCCAACTATAATAGCGAGGATAATGTAAATAGTAAGGTGGAAAGATTTAATACTAAAGTGAGAGCTGCTGTTGACATAGTTGCACCTGAAAAGACAGTTAAAAAATCTTCTAGCATTGTTATACCATGGAAGACCCAAAGAGTGTCTGATTTAAAGAGAACATGCCGTAGAGCTGAGCGTCAATGGAGGAAGAGTAAACTTACTATCCACTATGAAATATTAAAAGTTAAAATAACAGAATACAATAACACTGTCCGTCTTGAGAGGCGCTGCTATTTCTCCAAGATTATAAATAACAATGCTAGTAATCCCAGAGTCTTATTTTCTACAATTGATCGCCTACTAAACCAGGTAACTCAAAGGAATGCCTCCTAAGTACTTCCAGTAAAACCTGTGAGGCTGTCGCTGTATTTTTCAATCAAAAAATTAATGATATTAGAAATAACATAATATATCCCTCCAACACTAAGGATCTTCCTAAACCCCAGCATCCTGTTATAAACAAATTTAACTTTTTCACTAGGATAGATTTACCTGATTTACAAAAAATAATATCTCAATTAAAATCCTCCACCTGCGTCCTTGACCCGATACCAACAAGGTATTTCAAAGAAGTATCAGGCGTGCTAATTGATAATGTTCTGGACATAGTAAATTCGTCATTAGATACGGGGGTCTTCCCAGACTGTCTTAAGACTGCTGTAGTAAACCCCTTCTTAAGAAACATAATCTTGACCCCTCGGCTACTGAAAATTTTAGACCCATCTCTAACCTGCCTTTCTTAAGTAAAGTTCTGGAGAAGGCAGCCATTATGCAGTTAAATGACCACCTAAATAAACTTGCTATTCTTGATAAATTTCAGTCGGGTTTTAGAACAAATCACAGCACAGAAACTGCACTCGTTAAAGTAGTAAATGACTTGTGGGTGAATGCAGACAGAGGCCATTTATCTGTTCTCATCCTCTTAGATCTGAGTGCTGCATTTGACACCATTGATCATAATATTCTTAGAAATCGCCTTAGTCAATGGGTGGGCCTCTCTGGCACAGTCTTAAATTGGTTTGAATCCTACCTGACAGGGAGAAAATTTTTTGTTAGTTGTGGGAATTACAACTCGAAGACACATGATATCCGATATGGTGGTCCACAAGGCTCTATCCTGTGTCCGCTGCTCTTCTCAATCTACATGCTTCTGTTAGGTCAGATTATCTCAGGGCACAACGTGAGCTACCACAGCTATGCTGATGACACACAGCTGTACTTATCAATAGCACCTGATGACCCTGATTCTATTGATTCACTAACACAATGTCTGACTTGTATCTCAGAATGGATGAATAGTAACTTTCTCAAGTTAAATAAAGAGAAAACTGAAATCTTAGTGATTAGCAATAATGGATACAATGAAGCTATTAGAAATAAACTGGATACATTAGGATTAAAAGTCAAGACGGAGGTAAAAAGCTTAGGGGTAATTGTTGACTGTAATCTGAATTTTAAATCGCATATTAATCAGATCACTAGGACAGCATTTTTTCACTTAAGAAACATAAGTAACGCTAGATCTCTTATATCACTGAAAGATGCTGAGAAATTAGTTCACGCGTTTGTTTTCAGTCGACTAGATTACTGTAACGCACTCCTCTCAGGACTACCCAAAAAAGACATAAATCGTTTGCAACTAGTGCAGAATGCAGCTGCTAGAATCCTAACTAGGAAAAGAAAATCAGAACACATTTCTCCAGTTTTGATGTCACTACACTGGTTACCTGTGTCATTCAGGATTGACTTTAAAATTCTGCTTATGGTTTATAAAGCCTTAAATAATCTCGCCCCATCTTATATATCGGAATGCCTGACATGTTATATTCCAAATCGTAGCCTTAGATCTTCAAATGAGGGTCTGCTTAGAATTCCAAGAGCTAAACTTAAAAGAAGTGGTGAGGCGGCCTTCTGCTGCTATGCACCTAAAATCTGGAATAGCCTGCCAATAGGAATTCACCAGGCTGATACAGTAGAGCACTTTAAAACACTGCTGAAAACACATTACTGTAACATGGCCTTTTCTATATCTTCAATTTAATCTTAATTTAACTTAATCCTGATACTCTGTATGTTCAATTTCCTCATAATAACTATTCATGGTGGCTCTAAAATCCGTACTGACCCCTACTCTCTCTTCTGTTTCTTTTTCCATTTTCTTTGTGGTGGTGACCTGCGCCACCTCCACCTACTCAAAGCTTCATGATGCTCCAACAATGATGGATGGATTAAAAGGCAGAAGTCTACGTGACAATCATCATCAAGCCCTTCCGTGAGAACCCTAAATCCAAAGAGGACTGTTTCATTTATGTTAGGTAGAATACCTAGAGGGGACTGGTCAGGTGGTCTCATGGTCTGGAATCCCTACAGATTTTATTTTTTTCTCCAGTCGTCTGGAGTTTTTTTGTTTTTTTCTGTCCCCCCTGGCCATTGAACCTTACTCTTATTCGATGTTAATTAATGTTGATTTATTTTTGTTTTCTTATTGTGTCTTTTATTTTTCTATTCTTTATTATGTAAAGCACTTTGAGCTACTGTTTTTATGAAAATGTGCTATAGAAATAAATGTTGTTGTTGTTGTTGTTGCTTTGTGCTGACGTGTGCTTTGCAAATGCTAGAGTCTGTTGAGAGTTGTTGGTTTGTTCTGTTGTGTGAGATTTAAATGAAAAACGTGGCTTTTGGTTGCCGCTAAGGAACCGTGTGGGAATTTTAAAGCTTTTTTCCCTTTAGAAGGGTTTTTGCTTTTTTTTTTTCCCCGCACAAGAGCAAAAGTAGCTGGGTGTTTGGAAGTGCACTTGGAAAAGTTACTTGTACCTGTACCTGTTGTTGTTATCTGAATTTGAATTAGCATCGAGGCGGGGTAGAAAGCAACAGTAACTGATATCGGCATTTGTAAGTAAATAACTGCGTCATCATAACAGCGATTCCTTAGTTTAAAAGAAAAGAAAAAAAGCCGCGGCTGACATCAAAACAGTAAAAGGTGAAGGCTCAGCAGTGCGCAGGTAAGCGGCCAGCGTTAAGACGCCGATCAGGCACAGGGAGCTGTAGGAGTAAATAAAGTAGTAAAGTTTTATTAATTTGTTTATTTTAGATTAAACAGTCCTTAGCGGTCCAGAGGTAGAACAGTTAAGTGGGCGACAGCGTAAGGGTTCATTAATACAAACAGTGCGAGTGGAGGAGAGCTTATAAGTAAGAAGAGCGCAAAGTTAGGAGAAGAGACAGAAAAGTAAAGTTCACCTCATAGAAAGACAAATAGCAGGCAGCTGAGAGGGAGAACAGGACAGGAGCTTAAGGGGAAAAGGTGGAAAATATCTGTAGCAGATCTTAGTGTTACCATTTAAGTTAAGGAGCAGCTGAAAGAAGAAGAAATTTAATTTTAAGAAAAAAAAAGTTAAGGCAGTTTAGTAATCCCAAATCAAATTTTAATAATGAGACCAGTGCAATGCAAGTCCTGCAATGCGGTCACAAGGCGTAAGGTAAAGGGTGCACACTGTCCAGGGCATCACCCCAGAATTAGAAGTGTCTAACCGTTATCATGTCCTTGGGGAGCTGGACGGTGACTCTGATAATTCTGAGGTGGTAGGCAGGGTTGAGGAGCCCCAACGGCCACCTCAAAACCAGTTCCCAAAAAGAGAGAGGTAGTGATAGTTGGGGACTCAATCATTAGGAGGATTGAAGCGCAGGTGTGCTCCAGAGAGAGAGAGTCTCGTACGGTGTGTTGCCTTCCAGGAGCTCAGGTGGGAGACCTCCATGGAAGGGTGGATAGGCTCTTGGCCAGAGCGGGGGTGGATCCAGTTGTCATTGTCCATGTTGGAACAAATAACATACATAAGGGTAGTCTGTCAGTTCTGCGATCCAAATTCAAAGAGTTAGGTGCCAAGCTGAGGAGCAGAACTGACAAGGTAGTCTTCTCCGAAGTTCTGCCTGTGCCACGCGCCAGTCCAGGTAAGACTGAGGAGATTAGAAGGCTTAATGCGTGGCTCAAATCTTGGTGCAGGGTAGAAGGGTATAGGTTTATGGGGCATTGGGACTCCTTTTGGAAGAGATGGGACCTGTTAGACTGTGACGGGTTACATCTGAACTGGAGAGGCACCAATGTATTGGGGAGGCGTATGTGTAGGCTAGTCGAGGATTGGAGGGCAGGGGAGTTTAGGACAGGCCAGGTTTACATCTATACATGGAAGAACAAACAATAGTGTAGAAATAAAAATGCATAGTAATATATATTCTAAGCAAACATGTAAATGTAGAAGGAGTAACACATTAAAAATAGCTTGTCTTAATGCTAGAAGTATCAAAAATAAGGTAAGTGAGTTGGAGTTGTATGTAGCAGAGCATAATTATGATATTATAGCAATAACAGAAACCTGGCTAAATAACAAAGATGGGGATGAGTGTAACATAGAGGGATACACATTATTAGGAAGGAGAGACAGAACAGAAAAGGAGGTGGGGTTGCTGTTTATGTCAAACAGAATTTAAATGTAAGTCATCTTCAGTTGGATGATGAGCCCCATCTTAGTGAGGACATGTGGCTTCGCCTGGAAAATATTAGGGAAAAAGGTCTTATTTTAGGAGTGTGTTATAGACCACCCAATTCAGACAGTAACTTCAACACACATCTTTTTAGTAATATCAAAAAGGCAAGTTTACAGGGGGATATTATAGTCATGGGGGACTTTAATTATCCAAATATTAACTGGGATAACCTTACAGATGGAGGAGCACAAGAGCAGGAGTTTTTAGAAGTAATCAGCGACTGTTTTTTAACACAGCATGTTAAAGAGCCAAAATGGGGTGAAGCCTGTCTGGATTTAGTATTCTGTAATAATCAGCAAAGAATTGAGGGTGCAGAGGTGATTGGACCACTAGGGTCACGTGACCAGAATGTCATACAATTCTCAGTATTTTGTGAGAGTGCAGATGCAAAGACTAAAATTTTGAAGTTGAACTTTGGTAGGGCTAATTTTGAGGAGATGCGACAAAGTCTAAGTAGGATAGACTGAGATAAGCTTTTAAATGTGGAGACAGTCGAGGAGCAGTGGAACAGGTTTAAAAATGTGTTACATGTAATGCAGGACAGATCCATCCATCCATCCATCCATTTTCCAACCCGCTGAATCTGAACACAGGGTCACGGGGGTCTGCTGGAGCCAATCCCAGCCAACACAGGGCACAAGGCAGGAACCAATCCCGGGCAGGGTGCCAACCCACTGTAGGACACACACAAACACACCCACACAGACCTAAATTTGGAATTAATAGGAAACTAAAAAAAACTCCACAGTGGATTAATAAAGATTTAAAAAAGAAGTTGCAAAGGAAAAAACTGCTTTATAAGGCATATAAGACTAATGACTGCAAAGTGAATCGTAGAGAGTATGAAGACATGAGGGCAACCATTAAGAAGGATATCATGGAGGATAAAAGACAGTTAGAGAGGAATAGAGCAGATAAGGCGAAAGAAGACCCTAAGAGATTATTTAAATAGTAAGAGAACAGACAAGGAGGAGGTGAAGTGCATCAGAAATAGTAAAGGGGAATTAAAAGATACAGACAATGAAAGAGCAGATGCCCTGAACTTACATTTTTCTGAGGTGTTCACAAGTGAGCAAGTGGATAACCTCAGAGTGGTAACAGGGACTACTAAGGAGGTACTGAGGGATTTGGAAATTTTAGAGGGAGAAGTGCTGCTCAGATGAAATAAGATGAAATCAAACAAATCACCAGGCCAGATAATATTTATCCTCATGTTCTTAAGGAGGCTAGTGAGTACATATATAAACCCTTGATACATATTTTTAGGAAGTCACTGAGCACTGGAGAGATTCCGAAGGACTGGAAAATGGCAAATATCATCCCATAATATAAAAAGGGTGACAAGGCAGATCCAAGCAACTGTAGGCCAGTAAGCTTAACATGCATCACAGGAAAATTAATGGAAGGAATTATTAAGGATACAATTGAGCAACACATGACAAGGACAGGAGTTATTCTGAACAGTCAGCATGGGTTCAGAAGATGGAGGTCGTGTTTTACTAACATGCTAAAATTCTATGAGGTGGCAACAAAAGCATACGATCAAAGTGGAGCTTATGATATTATTTATCTGGACTTTCAGAAAGCATTTGATAAGATGCCACATGAGAGGGTGGGCATCAAATTAAAAGAAGTGGGAGTTCAGGGTGATGTTTTTAGATGGGTGCAGAATTGGCTCAGACACAGGAAGCAGAGGGTGATGGTGCGAGGAACCTCATCAGAACTGGCTGATGTTAAGAGTGGTGACCAGCAGGGGGCAGTGCTAGGGCTGCTGCTATATTTAAAATATTTAACTGATTTAGATAGGAATATAAGTAACAAGCTGGTTAAGTTTGCAGATGATACCAAGATAGGTGGATTAGCAGATAATTTGGAATCCGTTATATCATCACAGAAGGACTTGGACAGCAGGCACTCGCCACAACCATCTGATAGAACATCTGCAGCATCTTATTGCAGATGTTGAAGGACGCCAGTCTTCTAAAGAAGTATAGTCAGCTCTGACTTTTCTTACACAGAGCATCAGTATTGGCAGTCCAGTCCAATTTATCATCCAGCTGCACTCCCAGGTGTTTGTAGGTCTGCACCCTCTGCACACAGTCACCTCTGATGATCACGGGGTCCATGAGGGGCCTGGGCCTTCTAAAATCTACCACAAGTTCCTTGGTTTTGCTGGTGTTCAGGTATAAGTGGTTTGAGTCACACCATCCATAATATTAGACCTGCAGTTCCCGAGACGCACATACTGAGGTCTGTTTGTAAGATAGTCCACGATTCATGCCACCCTCTTCTACGCGGTGGTGTGCTGGGGAGGCAGCATAAAGAAGAGAGACTCCTTATGCCTGGACAAACTGGTGAGGAAGGCAGGCTCTATTGTAGACACGGAGCTGGACAGTCTGACATCCGTGGCAGAGCGACGGGCACTGAGCAGGCTCCTGTCACTCATGGAGAAACCACTGCATCCACTGAACAGGATCATCTCCAGACAGAGGAGCAGCTTCAGCAACAGACTGCTGTCAATGTCCTCCTCCACTGACAGACTGAGGAGATCGTTCCTCCCCCACACTATGCGACTCTTCAATTCCACCCGGGGGTAAACGTTAACATTATTCAAAGTTATTGTCTGTTTTTACCTGCATTTTTTATTACTCTTTAATATTGTTTTTGTATCAGTATGCTGCTGCTGGAGTATGTGAATTTCCCCTTGGGATAAATAAAGTATCTATCTATCTATCTATCTATCTATCTATCTATCTATCTATCTATCTATCTATCTATCTATCTATCTATCTATCTAATATTAACACTACTGAAAACGGCAAATACAGGATACAGTCAGGATCAAACCGGGGACTCTTGATTACAAGTAGGCAAATCTTACCGCTACACCACGGAAGCTGTTGTATCGTCCTTAAACCTTTTGTGAAAGTGTTTATTTGATCTTTGGACTTCAGGCTTCACACATCTATACATATAAAGGAGAGTTGGGATCCGAGAGACTGTGTTTGTGTGTTTGTGGAGGGATTGAGAGTCAAGGCGGGTGGGGGAGTCACGTGATCACCTCCCCTCCAATTCACGTCATTTCATTCACTTCATTTCGCTCCGAGCTGAGCTCCGCAGCTGACGCGGTCTTGCTGTTCTTTTTCCTTAGTGTTTAGTTCTTTCTCCTTTACTGATTTACTGTTTAGTAGACGCGGTACTTACTGAATAGTATTTTTTCCTTTAGTGTTTCTGCTTAGTGTTTCTTAGTGTTTAGTAGGCGCTGTGTGACAGTGTACCCGGTGTTGCGGTTTAGTGTTACTTTCTACTTCGTTTTTGTACTTTAGTGTTTAATAATAAATAATAATAATTCATTACATTTATATAGCGCTTTACTCAGTACTCAAAGCGCTAAAATAGTGAGTGATACTTAGCTGATAGCAGTGTAGAAGCAGCACAGCACAACAGAGCCGGTAGGACAGGTGGGTGTAGTAGCGTAGGTGTGTGTGAGAAAGCACAGCAGGAGGAGGATGCAGGATTTGGATGTTCCAATACACAGCCATAAACAGTAACGCTTGGTAATTTCAGGCGTGATCGCCCTGGAGCCATAAGCCAGGTTAGTATGAACATCAGATCAGTTCCCGGTCATAGAGTACTGTAAGATGAAGCGGAGCAGATCAGCATAGCCGAATATAATCACGGAGACAGATCATCCCGAGGTGCTAGATCGCCAGGTACAAAGAAATGTTAAGTAGGTCTCGTCCCGTGATCCACAGACTCAGCTGTTCCCAGTAAAGTGGAGTCCATAAAATCTGTAAATATTAAGCCAAATCCATGCAATTCGAGTCAGCTGTATCCACGAATTATACGTACAATAAACGAAATAAAACAAGTGTAAGAAAGTGCACAATTAAGGCGAATTGTGCGAAAAGTGTTGCTAACAGGGAGGAGCGGCAACAACAAGCGTGCACCAGCGTCCCCTCACCTGCTACAATAAAGCAGTTATAATAAAGAAGTTTAGTAGACTTTAACTTTATCTCATTTAGTGTTCCTTCTGGCGGTGTTGCCGTTTTTTAGTGTTAGTGTCTACTTAGTGTTTGTGTTTAGTGTTATGGAAGGAGTGATCTTACCACTGTAAGATTTTGCAATGAATGAGTTGGTAAATAATGATTATTTATCAACAGATCACATGAGCAAATTCAACGCATACAATTTTCCAACCTCAAGAGGTTTTGCTAATGTGGACTTCTGACATACCTATAATGCCCATTCCACAAAATACAAAACATATTCAAATGTTACCTTCTGCAGCTACTGAACGAGTGACTCACTGGGTGTGTACCTATTATGATGGTGCTGTAATTCATGTCTATGACAGTTTAAACGCTGATAAAAAAATTCAACTTCACCGAGGAGCAGCTTCGTTTCCTTCATGCTTTGTTCCTTACAAACCTCCCACAGTTTATGAAGACACACAGCAACAATTAAATCATACAGATTCTGGTGTATTCTCAATTGCATTTGCTGTGTGTATTTCTTTAGGTATTGACCCAAGTGATCAAGTTTTTACTATTTCTTCAATGCGAAATCACTTACAAATAATTTTTGTTACTCGACAATTGTCACTGTCGAAAGTAGCCAACGGGCGACATCAGTTACAAGTATTCAGTGCGTTCAAAGACCTGTACGTAGTACGGCCACTAACGCAGTCACTCAGAAAAGGGGAGATGACTCGGTGCAGGAAATGGGTATTGAAACTACCTTGAAGACATGCAGTCAACGAGGCGATTAAACGGATCTCAAGAGACGTCTTCTAGGTTGGAAAAAAGCACTTGGCTGCCAAAACCATATATATTCATATATATACATACACACATATATATATCTATATATATATATATACACACACATATACTGTATATATATACATACATATACACATACAGTATATATAGATACATACACACACACATATTATATATATATATATATATATACACACACACTCACACACATATATATATACACAGATACATCTATACTAATAAAAGGCAAAACCCTCACTCACTCACTCATAACTAACTCTCCAACTTCCCGTGTAGGTAGAAGGCTGAAATTTGGCAGGCTCATTCCTTACAGCTTACTTACAAAAGTTAAGCAGGTTTCATTTCGAAATTCTACACGTAACGGTCATTACGGTCGACAATGTCCGCCATGTTACACTTTCTTATTTATGGCCCCATCTTCACAAAATTTGGTAGGCGGCTTCCTCGCTAACGAAACCGATGTACGTACTTATTTCGATGGTATGACACCACTGTCGGCCGCCATATTGAACTTTCCATCGGTCTTTGTTACTTAATGGGCCCATCTTCAAGACATTTGGTACGCGAGTTCCCAATATTAACTGAATCCTACTTACATACAGTACATATATACGTCCATAGCCTGCAGCTCGGTCCAAACTCTGAATCCTCCAGGCACTCCTGAGCATAATCTAATTTTGAAGGTTGGGGCACCAATAATGTTACTGAGAAACTTACAGCCACCAAAACTTTGTAATGGCATGAGACTTCAGGTCACATGCCTGCAAAAGAACCTAATTGAGGCAACTATTTTTACTGGCGGTGGCTCAGGGGAGAGAGTTTTTATTCCTCGCATCCCCGTTATACCTTCTGATCTCCCATTTCAATTCAAACGCCTTCAATTTCCAGTAAGGCTCTGCTTTGCGATAACAGTTAATAAGTCTCAGGGACAGACCCTACAAAAGGTTGGCATTGATTTGAGGCAAGATTGCTTTTCACATGGCCAACTATACGTTGCATGCTCAAGAGTAAGCTCAGCACACAGCTTCGTCATATTACAACCGGAGGGGCGAACTGACAATGTGGTATACAAAGAGATCCTTAACAAATAATTAATGGTACATTTTCCCTCAGTTTATTATTTAAAATTTTAAAGCAGTACTTCGCCGCTGAGAAGCGCGGGTATTTTGCTAGTTCTATATATTTTATGCCTACATTTTGTAACATTTATTTCTAAAATATGAAATGCATGTGTTACAAATAACGATCTATTATTTCCGCTCTAAAGCTCCAGCAGTTCACTCCCAGATAACCAAACAAGGCATGAGCTGGGAAAACTTAGTGAATGTTCTGCGACGGTGGGGGATGGAATAGCCGGCTGCTTGCTGTTTGCCTTAATCGGCACATTTACAGGACAAAAGATGCTGACGGAGAGGTGAGAACGGATTTAAGGTGGGCCGGATTTACAAGTTTTCTCGTAGGCTCTGGTAATTCTAGTGTTAAACTCAAAATGACAAAAAAATCCAAAGAAGCCTACAAAACCTTACAGGAAATGTTCAAAATCTGCATTCCACTGCATACTGGATACCTCACTTTTCAAAAACATTTGAAATTTTAATTCTGTATTTTTAAATAAAAAAATAACAAACACAGCGTGTCATCAAAGCTACCACCTGCTATGTTTTTTTCCCTTG
>NW_024380988.1:0-14117 GCF_016835505.1 Polypterus senegalus | reverse complement strand
GTTATAATTATATTAATTATAAAACTTATAAAGGGGGTTTTTTTCAAAATTTTTCTGCGCATATTATTTACATGTGTTTAATGGGCTGAACTAGTAGTTATCTCAAGCTTTAGTAATCTTTAAAATCCTTAACTTTAAAAGATCCATCCGTCATGGCAGAGGGTCTGTGCGTGTTCACACTTTATTTTATTTTATGACACTGTATTTGACCTGTAATTTTCTTTTGCCTGTCATGGAGCTCTGTCTAATTACCAAGTTACAGGAATTGGGAAGTGATGAACTTTTTTGGTAAGAATATGTTTTAATTTCTACATAAGTAAGAGTATAAAGGGAAAAGTGTCACCCCAGGGCCCTCCCATGACAAAACAAAATCATAATTGCGCTTTCTGTTTTAACTTTTTGATTAACAATAGTAAAATGATTTCTAATTATCACCTGTGTAAATAGAAATAATTTCAGTTTTTGAGTAGGCAGAAAATATCAAAATGTTGGCTTAGTGTAACAGTAAGTGCTTTTACATGTACAAAACTGGGATAAGGTAGAAAACCTGCTTTCTTATAAATCTCGTTTAAATGCACAAGGTATTTAGAGAGGTTCTTTGTCTGATTTTAGACAAACCCAGAAAATAAGCCCTAAGGCCCTAAGAAAGATGTTTCCAAAGCCTCGGACTCTCCCTGTTCCAGGCTCAAGATAAAGATGCGCTGTAGAGGACTCAGCCCCAACGCACAGGCCTTCAGCAGTTGTGTTGATACTCAGCTGGACCCGCTGCTTTGCTGGCAAAATTTTCCCTCATCTCTCTGCTTACCTGGCTGCTGTAATTGTGGGGAAACTCTCTCCTATGCTGGTATCGTAGAAAGGATGGGTGGAGGTGCAGTACTCGAGGTGAGAGTGAGTTATGGTGGTCAAACCTGTTAAAGTTGTTCATCTGATTTGCTCTCCATGTCTCTCTTGATGGTGGCACCCCTTTGAGCTGCACCCAGTGATGATCTTCATCCATCCCACACTTCATGCTGTTATTCTGCAACTTCTGCTCCAGCTTTCTCCTGTACTGTCCTTCACCGTCCTGAGCTGGACTCAGAGTTCCTTCTGCACATGCTTGAGCTCATGCTGATCACCGCTTTTAAAAAGCCCTTTTTCTGGTTCAAAGGCCCTGATGTCACTTGTAATCCATAGCAGGTACTGTTCTTCTAGAACTACAATGTCCATACAGAAGTTAATGTAGTCAGTAGTGCAGTCAACAACCTCCTCAATGTTCTCACTATGTGATCCTGCAGAATATCCCAGTCCGTAATTCCAAAGCAGTCTCTCAGATCCTGCTCTGCCTCAGGGGGTCACTTCCTGAATGAGCTGTGGTTGTAGGTAGCTCCCCCACTCTTGGTTTGTAGTGAGGCTGAAGAAGAACCAGGTTATGATCTGCTTTCCTAAGAGCAGGCAGGGTGGCTCTGTATGTGTCTTTAACTTTTGCATACAGTAGGTCAATAGTCCTATTTCAGGTGTTACAATCCACATACAGGAGAAGGCAGGTAATGTTTTGTCCAGCATCACATGGTTAAATCTCCAGAGATTAGCACAAACGCCTCAGGGTGTTGTGTTTGTAATTTAGCCACAACGAATGGATGATATCACCTGCTATCTCCACGTCCATCGAGAGGGATGAAACAATAACAACAATGATGGCAATAGGGATGTACACTTCGCCACAGTTTGCACAAGTGGAGATTTTGATGTTTACATGTCCAGAGTTGACCACCTTGTATTCACATAGAGTTGTGTTAATCTGCACTGCTCTTAGCTTTAGCTCTCAAATGAACCTTTAATGTCAACCTCCGTAAAACTCATGGGTTTCTTTTCACCAAGGCATGTAAAATGATGTCCAGGCACTGTTTCATGTTGAATGACAGCTGTATTTGGTTTGCAGCACGTTCTTTAGTCACATTACACTTTATAAGCATATCATATATCATTGAGGAGTTTATTTAATATGTAATACATGCTCTGATTGGTAGCTTTTAAGCCATCCGCCAATAGCCCTTGTATGAACTCAACTGGGCAAACAAACTGAGGAAGCATGTACCAAAAATTAAAAGACCCCTTGTCCAGAAACCATGAAACAGCGAAAAATCCGATATATATTTAGATAGCTTATTTTTAAATCCAGAATCACGCAAACGGGATTACTGTACTTATGCAGAATGATTTGAAAGAACTCCATTTACTGTGTTAGAGGCATGTGCTGCATTGTTCATAATGGCTCTCAGTTATGTTTCAATCCTCTCCTCAGCTATGAACTCAATGGGTCCAGGGTGCTTCCCATGACTGCTCTTGCCCTTTTAATTAGCCTGTTCATTCAGTCAGCCTCTCTTGACGTGATGTACACAGCTCAGCACACTGCAATGTAGAAAATCACACTGGTCATCAGAATGTGATAGAAGATGTGAATTATGTCACCTCCCACATTGAAGGAACGCTGCTTCCAATTGAAAAGAGCCTGCTCTGCCCCTTCTTATGGAGTTAAAACATTTTTCCTTTTAACACGACACAATCCATCCCTGTTATGGCGGTGCAGTTAAGTAGCTGAAGTCAGGTCAATCAACTATTTACTAATGGAGAAGGGATGGTCACAGTTTAACAGAACAATGCACTTTATAACTTTAGTGACAACAAGGTGGTTTTATTAAATCTGATAACACCATCAATAGTTATGATTGATTCAGTGGGTAAAGAGGGTTCTGGTGGCCTTTAATGAATTGAAACGGTTTGTCAAACCTACTGACAAAAAAGGTTACGCACCATCAGTTACAGCTGTCAGCCTAAGCTAACAAACCTCTTATTTCACTTGCTTGTCTTCTCCTGTTGCAGCTGCACATTTCAGCAAAGTTATGTTCCTCTTTCATCTCCTCCCTCCAGACTTTTCTGTTTCTTAACACAATCCTGTCGCCTACTTATACAAACCTTCATCAATATCATTTACCTACAATAGATTTTGGTGAATAATTTAAATACAATTATTTATAGCCATTTATAAACTATTATTGACAATTATTATTGACAATTATAATAATATTATTATTTTTATTAAATAATTCCTCCCATAAAAGTAACATTTCTTGGACTGCCTTCTTCCATCTCTGAAACATTTGTAGACTTTGTCCTGTTCTTGCAACACAGTACTAAAGTATTAGTTAATGCCGAGTCACCTCATGTATAGATTACTGTAATGCTATTCTATCTGGCATACCACAAAAATGTATCCATTGCTTACAACTTCTTCAAAATTCCGCTGCCAGGATAATAAGCTGCTGTTCTAAATCCACTGAACATATCACACCTCTTCTCTCTCAACTTCACTGGCTCCTGTTAACTACAGAATACAATACTAAACACTGCTCTTAACATTGACAGCTCTTCACAACCTCACTGATCTCCTACAGACTGACACTCCTCTCGCTCACTCAGATCCTCATCTGCAGCTCAACTTTCTGTACCACACGTCAGACTCAGTGCTATGGGAGCTCGATCGTCTCTCATAGTGCTCCTCAACTCTTCCCTCTCATAATTGTTAGCTCGATTCAATAACACATTTTAAAACTACCCTCAACACTGATCTTTTCAAACTGGCATACCAATTGTGAGTTTTACACTGTTGCTGCCAGTTATCTTTGTTGTTTGCTAATCATTTCTTTTTGATTTATCATTCTCTTGTTTTAATTTTACTAATGTTGTTTAACTTTATTGTAAGGTAACCTTGAGTGCTAATTAAGGAGCCTATTAAATAAAATGTGTTATTGTTATTAATATAAACTGATAAGACAATTCTGGGACCCCAGCAGCACTGTTATTTTATTTCAAGTAGTGAATACTGCTGACCCACAACTGTGTAAGATGGTCTTCTTGTTTCAGAGTCTGTTGGACCTTCACTCCACTCCCAAGATTCTGATAATCTGAAACGAAGAGCAATGAGTTACTGTCAGCATGCTACAAACTGTCTAACTTACGTAAATCATAACATAGAGTCTGTTCTAAAATGATATTCAAGTGTCTTTAGACATAAGTGATGAAGTTTTAATGAAGTTGAATCCTGTTCTTTTCACAGAGAAAAAGAAAAAGCTGCTGTTTGCTGGAACATCTCAGTAGATGTGAAACAGGACACCTGTGACGTGGACGCAAATATCATGGAGAAAACTGTGAATATTAAGGAGGAGGACTGTCAGTGGGAGTCCATCTACCTTAAACAGGAAAGTCTGAGCATCAAGGAGGAGGACAGTGAACTGCAGCCAGTGGGCATTAAAGAAGAACCTGAAGAGAAATCTGTCAGTATTGAGACACATAACCGTACAAATCTGACAGTGTAGAAGACAACCTTCATGATGGGTGTCAAGATGGAGTGGTGACCAGGTTAGACTCTTCTCAGAGCAGACACTGTTCATCTCCAGATCCTTCTATCAATGTGAAGTTTGAATCATTAAAGTTTGAACCAAAGAGGGCTGAGGAAACTACATCTGTTAGAGCGCAGAAAAATAAGCGCCCACCTTCAAAGATGTTTGGAAAAGTAAGTGCAAAATAAAATGTGTAAGATTTAGGTTTGGGGTTTATGAGCTTCAAAAGTTGGATCCTGAAAGTGTGATTCTTAGGAGAAACTTAGAAATAGACTGAAAAAACTTTATTTTATTGTGTGTTTAAATATACTGTAGTTTGGGATTTTATCTATTGTTATGTAAGGTTTAGAATTTGCTATTCTTCCATTATAGTGACTTTATGCAGAAGTCCTTGGCCTATCCTCGATAAAGAGTGCTATACAAATGTCCAAGAGCAAGACAAAGGTATTGATCCTCTGGAATTTCAGGGTTATCCATATTAATTCCTCTTAACAATGTAGTCCGATCTTCAACTAAGCTCTGATTACAGACAGCCTCAGTTGTCCTAAACTACTGTAATAACACAAACAATCGAATGGTTCTTGTCAGTCCTGAACACATCGTTTAAACATTCACAGCCCACTCCTGACCCTCCTATCTTTACAGCCTGGTTGACCCTTCTTTAACAGTTATGACCTTCACAAAATTTTGTAGCTACTGATCAGCAATGAATTTTAACCCATTCCTTCATTCCACACCTTTTCAGTTTCTTCATCCCTGAGCCTTTTCTGATCAGTTCTCTTTAGGTCAGGCCACAGCATCTCGTGTCTCTTATTGGCCATTCCAGAACACTAATTACCGTATGTTTAACCCTTTCTGTTTTTGATTTCTTCCTGTGTTTGGGCTCATTGTCCTGTGTCATCACTCAATTTTTGTTAAGCTTCTACTTTCCTGATATTTCTTGATATTTCAGATTTCTTGATGATATTTTCAATTCAGTGACCGTTGATCATGTCAAGTGTTCCAGGCGGAAGAAACAAGCATGCCTAACCATGATGCTCCATTCACCTTGAGTCTTTAGTATCAATGTCCACTTTTGTGTTACCTCCAAACATGATGTTGCATGTTTTGACCAAAGACTTCAACTTTTGGCTCATTCATTCATAGAACATGTCTGTTCTAGAACATTGTGATGATCTTTTACAAGTTTTCAGATTTGTAGTGATGATTTTGCTAGATTGCATTGATCTCCTTGGTGTTGCCCTTCTGTACACTACATTCTTATGCTTTTCTCCATAAGAACGCAAGGACAGAGACTTTCTCAAGTCCTGAGACTTCTGCAGTCCCTTTGCTCTGCATGTTTGGGTCCCTATTCATCTCTGCTTTCATGCTGTGATCTTTGTGGGTTGCCCTTTCCAGTAGTGAGTTTCCTCCATATTCGTAGACAGTATGGCTCTCTATGCACTGATGGACATCCAGGTCTTCAAAAATTATTTTATCACATTTGCCAGCTTTACACATCTCTTTAGTTCTTCTAAGGTTCTTGTGACATCCTTACAGAAGTATTTGGATGAAATGTCAAACCTTTGAATTTACAATTGAAGTAGTGGATTGGAGAAACAACTTAGACTAACATGTTGACATCATTCTTAAATCATAAAGTGACAAAGTCTGTGTGTTCTGTGCTAGTCTGTGCTCCTTCTGTGTGAGTGTGCATTAAATATGACTTTTGCTCCTAAACACTTTGTTTTTTAGTAGCTATTAAGGAGCAGTGAAGCAGTTTAATAGTTTTTCACGGTATTTTTTTTTTTTTTTTGTGATTCACACAACAGCAGGTGTTACTCTAGTTTTACTGCAACCTTTGTGTCTGTGGGGCAGAGGGTGGAGGAAGCTTTTGAGGTTGCCGGCAAGTCAGTGTCACAGCAATAAGCAGGCAAAAGCTACTGTGATTTGTTAGCAATAAGAAGTTAAACATTTTACATATGATGCGGATGGATTCAAAGCAATTGAATCCATCAATATGTAATTTCCTTGGATTAATAAAGTATCTATCTATCTATCTATCTATCTATCTATCATCTATCTATCTTATCTATCTATCTATCTATCTATCTATCTATCTATCTCAATTAATAAAACCTCTGGAGGGAAAATACAACAACAACAACAACATTTATTTATATAGCACTTTTTCAAACAAACAGTAGCTCAAAGTGCTTTACATAATAAAGAATAAAAAAATAAAAGACACAATAAGAACAAAATGAATCAACATTAATTAACATCGAATAAGAGTAAGGTACAATGGCCAGGGGGGACAGAAAAACAAAAAAAAACTCCAGACGGCTGTAGAGAAAAATAAAATCTGTAGGGATTCCAGACCATGAGGCACCCAGTCCCTCTGGGCATTCTACCTAACATAAATGAAACAGTCCTCATTGGATTTAGGGTTCTCACAGAAGGGCTTGATGATGATAGTCACGTAGACTTCTTCCTTTAATCCATCCATCATTGTTGGAGCATCATGAAGCTTTAAGTAGGTGGAGGTGCGCAGGCCACCACCACACAGAAACCGGAAAAAGAAACGAGAAGAGAGTAGGGGTCAGATCGATTTTAGAGCCACCATGAGTAGATATTATGAGGAAATTGAACATATAGAGTTTCAGGTTTAGTTAAATTAAGTTAAATTGAAGTTATAAAAGGCCTTGTTAAAGTAATGTGTTTTCAGTAGTGTTTAAAAGTGCTCCACTGTATCAGCCTGGAATTCCTATTGGCAGGGTATTCCAGATTTTAGGGGCGTAGCAGCAGAAGGCCTTCACCAGTTCTTTTAAGTTTTGTTCTTGGAATTCTAAGGAGACACTCATTTGAGGATCTGAGGTTACAATTTGATATACAAACCGGATTCCAAAAATGATGGGACACTAAACAAATTGTGAATAAAAACTGAATGCAATGATGTGGAGATGGCAAATGTCAATATTTTATTTGTAAAAGAACGTGAGATGACAGATCAAACGTTTAATCCGAGTAAATGTATAATTTTAAAGGAAAAATATGTTGATTCAAAATTTCACAGTGTCAACAAATCCCAAAAAAGTTAAGACAATTAGCAATAAGAGGCTGGAAAAAGTAAATTTGAGCATAACAAAGAGCTGGAAGACCAATAAACACTAATTAGGTCAATTGGCAACATGATTGGGTATAAAAGAGCTTCTCAGAGTGGCAGTGTCTCTCAGAAGCCAAGATGGGTAGAGGATCACCAATTCCCACAATGTTGCAGAGAAAGATAGTGGAGCAATATCAGAAAGGTGTTACTCTGCGATAAATTGCAAAGACTTTGCATCTATCATCATCAACTGTGCATAACATCATCCAAAGATTCAGAGAATCTGGAACAATCTCATGCGTAAGGGTCAAGGTCAGAAACCATACTGGATGCCCGTGATCTCCAGGCCGTGAAACGACACTGCACCCACAAACAGGAATGCTACTGTAAAGGAAATCACAGAATGGGCCCAGGAATACTTCCAGAAACCATTGTCAGTGAACACAATCCACCGTGCATCCGCCGCTGCCAGCTGAAACTCTACAGTGCAAAGAAGAAGCATTTCTAAGCAAGATCCACAAGCTCAGGTGTTGTTACTGGGCCAGGGATCATTTAAAATGGAGTGTGGCAAAATGGAAGACTGTTCTGTGGTCAGACGAGTCACGATTCGAAGTTCTTTTTGAAAATCTGGGACGCCATGTCATCCGGACCAAAGAGGACAAGGACAACCCAAGTTGTTATCACGCCAGTTCAGAAGCCTGCATCTCTGATGGTATGGGGTTGCATGAGTGCGTGTGGCATGGGCAGCTTGCATGTCTGGAAAGGCACCATCAATGCAAAAAAATATATTCAGGTTCTAGAACAATATATGCTCCCATCCAGCGTCATCTCTTTCAGGGAAGACCCTGCATTTTTCAACAAGATAATGCCAGACCACATTCTGCATCGATCACAACATCATGGCTGCGTAGGAGAAGGATCCGGTACTGAAATGGCCAGTCTGCAGTCCAGATCTTTCACCTATAGAGAACATTTGGCCCATCATAAAGAGGAAGGTGCGACAAAGAAGGCCCAAGACGATTGAACAGTTAGAGGCCTGTATTAGACAAGAATGGGAGAGCATTCCTATTTCTAAACTTAAGAAACTGGTCTCCTCGGTCCCCAGACGTCTGTTGAGTGTTGCAAGAAGAAGGGGAAATGCCACACAGTGGTGAAATGGCCTTGTCCCAACTTATTTGGGATTTGTTGACACCATGAAATTCTGAATCAACATATTTTTTCCCTTTAAATGATACATTTTCTCAGTTTAAACTTTTGTTCCGTGATTTATGTTCTATTCTGAATAAAATATTAGAAGTTGGCACCTCCACATCATTGCATTCAGCTTTTATTCACGATTTGTATAGTGTCCCAACTTTTTGGAATCCAGTTGTATAAGGTGTCAGACATTCCGATATATAAGATGAGGCGAGATTATTTAAGGCTTTATAAACCATAAGCAGAATTTTAAAGTCAATCCTGAATGACACAGGTAACCAGTGCAGTGACATAAAAACTGGGGAAATGTGTTCGATTTTCTTTTCTAGTTAGGATTCTAGCTGATTCTGCACTAGTGGCAAACGATTTATGTCTTTCTTGGGTGGTCCTGAGAGGAGTAGCGTTACAGTAATCTAGTCTACTGAAAACAAACGAGTGAACTAATTTCTCAGCATCTTTCAGTGATATAAGAGGTCTAATTTTACTTATGTTTCTTAAGTGAAAAAATGCTGTCCTAGTGATCTGATTAATATGCGATTTAAAATTCAGATTACACTCAACAATTACACCTAAGCTTTTTACCTCCGCTTGACTTTAATCCTAATGTATCCAGTTTATTTCTAATAGCCTCATTGTATCCATTATTGCTAATCACTAACATTTCAGTTTTCTTTATTTAACTTGAGAAAGTTACTATTCTTCCATTCTGAGATACTAGTCAGACATTCTGTTAGTGAATCAATAGAATCAGGGTCATCAGGTGCTATTGATAAGTACAGTGTGTCATCAGCATAGCTGTGTAGCTCACGTTGTGCCTTGAGATAATCTGACCTAACGGAAGCATGTAAATTGAGAATAACAGCGGACCCAGGATAGAGCCTTGTGGAACACCATATCGGATATCATGTGTCTTCGAGTTGTTATTACCACAACTAAACAAATATTTTCTCCCTGTCAGGTAGGATTCAAACCAATTGAAGACCCTGCCAGAGAGGACCACCCATTGACTAAGACGATTTCTAAGAATATTATGATCAATGGTATCAAATGCAGCACTCAGATCTAAGAGGATGGAAACAGATAAATGGCCTCTGTCTGCATTTACCCACAAGTCATTTACTACTTTAACAAGTGCAGTTTCTGTGCTGTGATTTGTTCTAAAACCCGACTGAAATTTATCAAGAATAGCAGGTTTATTGAGGTGGTCATTTAACTGCATAATGGCTGCCTTCTCCAGAACTTTACTTAAGAAAGGCAGGTTAGAGATGGGTCTAAAATTTTCAAGAGCTGAGGGGTCGAGATTGTTTCTTAAGTAGGGGTTTAACTACAGCAGGCTTAACCCTACATTATCCTAGCTTTTTTACCCATCTGTTATCTTGAGCGTGGCGGTCGGGTTGGTGCCGACGTGTTCTAAATCAGCCTCCCTCAACCCTCAAACATTTTTTTATCATCCAGTTTGTTTCCTTACCTCTTGGTTACCTTGTTAGGCTTCCTTATCAATGAAAAGATTTTAAATTTGGTTTTAAAATTTTTGGTGTACCCTCTGAAGATGAGACGTATGATGTCAATAAACGGCCCAGTCAAAAATTGGTAAAATAAACCTCAGGAGAATTATAAATAAATCAAAGGTTTATATGTTACCTGACTATTACTGAGGGTATTAGAACACAACTGTAAAAAAATTTACTTCAAGAAGAAGGCAAAAAAAGTATTTTTTTCCAAAAGTTGAACTTTAATTCAATCACAAAGACAAAGCCAAACAAGTAAGACAAAATAAAATACAAAATAAATTACAAAATGTAGATCAAACAAACAATCAAACCAATAGAATTAGTAGTACGGTGGTAGGGTGGTAGCTCTCCAGGAGCAGGATTGCTACTGTATGTTTACACTATGTGCAAGTAGGACAGTAAGTGACATTTTAGTGTCTCTTTGCAAATATATTTCTTGCATTTGGCACACATGGAATTGGTTTTCTGTCCTTGCTGCTTGGGCAGACCGACAGCTTTCTTTGGAATCCGGCAGCCTCTGGGTCTGGGTCTGTGGCTGTGGCAGGGCTGGCTAAAGGGAAGGATGCTGGTGCTGAAGCTCTTCGCTTCCTGCTGGCGTGGACGGAGTGCTTGCTGTGGTCTGCAGCTCTCGACCACAGCTGCAGCAGCTGGGTCTCGGGGACCCGCCTCTTTTCAATGTGTCCCTTTATAAGAGAATCCCTAGTTCTTGGAGAAACATTCTTCGCTTTGATTCTTCCTGCATTCCACCCTTGGTGATTTGGGTCCACAACAAATCCGTTGTAGGCTGACACATCCAGCATATTGTAGAACAATACCACTGGCCATCTCCTGGTCATGCGCTGGCATGTATAGGTGGCAGTCAGCTTGTCCAGGTTGTCCACCCTCCTTTGTTTTATTGTAATCCAAAATAATGATGGGCTTTTCTTTTGCTGATGACACAGCAGTGTCCTTGTGGAGTGTGGACATGAGTATCACACACCGTTTTTTGGACAATATGACACAATAGTGGTTGTGTCTGTAAAGGCAAATTTTGAAGACAGTGGTGCCCTGTTCTTCAAATTCACAATTCATCGGGCAGCTAAGGTTTATTTTTTTTGATAGTGCCACCATGGTGAGCTTTCACCTCAGAAGTTCCTGTCCAAGATCAAAACTTGTAAAAATTGTCACATGTAATATTGTGTCCGCGCAGGTCCAGTTGTCAAGTCGAGGACTACACGCTTCCCTGGTTCCTCTCAGGGATGCCACTTTCAGGTTTTCCTGTGTAAATTTGCATGTTCCAAGCATAGCTTGTTCTTGTATCACAGGCTGCCCAGATTTTTATCCCGTATTTGGCTGGCTTATTGGGCATGTATTGCGGAAAGGGCATCTTCCGGAAAGGCACAAGGCGCGTCTCACGTAACCTCTGGCCCTGGATTGAACATCAAAGGCAGGCGCTGCACCCATCTCTCCCAGACATCCCTTATGGGAGCAAGCTTTCACGTCTTGCTCTCATGTCTCGGTTGTCAAACCTGAGGACTCTCGAGATCATATGGAAGCTCTTCAGTGACATCGTGGCCGAAAAATATTTCTGCCTGTTGCTGTGTCCCAGAGACTGGCTGTGGCCTCATTGCTGGATCGGTATATCTCAGCAAGAAGAAGAATTCCAATATAAGCATCCAGGAATTCTTCATCAAAGTCAATCCATGTGTCTCCGTAGACTTTTGTCCTAGGTTTGTCATGTCAAGTATTATTTTTCAGCTGATGATGGCATGAACTGTTCAAAACTTGTTTTGATGTCACTTATCCTTGTTATGGCAAACCTTTGACCCCAGGAGTCATTCTGATGATATTTTCAGCAGCTGCCTGCCAGTTGTCCTCTGAGTCTCGTCAGGTGGTACTAACCTCAGGAGATGCTGCCATTCTTGGACTGTAGTACTTCAGCTGGTGGGAAACTGCTTCAGAGGTGATTCCTCCTCAGACTCTGTGTCTGTGTCTCTGACTGACACTCCACAATGTCTTCCTCCTCTGAGTCCACCTCATCAGTGTCCTGTGCCACTCTTGTAACTTGTCCTTCAGCTAGGATATGATCCAGAGCTTGGAGAGCTGTGAATCTGGCCATTTTACCTCTGCAAATTAGATGCTTTTCTCCAGTCACAATCACCAAACTGAACTGGTCTGGGTCTGTTTTGTCTGGGCTGTCTCTGTTTTTACCGGGGAGGTGTAAAGAGATAAGCCCTGACTACAGCTCGGGGATGGGAGGCCTGCTACCGACAGAGTTGTGTGGGGTGTGGGGCCAGAGTGAGCTGAGAGTGTGTTTATACTGTAACTTAAGTTTGGCCAGGATTTATTGTTTTATGATCTCTTATTGTACCCTGGGTCGTGGCCGACCCGCTAAGACCACAGGCAGTGAATTTCTGATTAGAGAAATAATTTTCCTTTTTTTTTTTTTTTGTTTTGTTTAAATGGAAGTTTCAGAAAAATGGAAAAAGCCTTGATGCAGTAAACAAAATGTATGTGGTACTTCCATCCATCCATCCATTTTCTAACCCGCTGAATCCGAATACAGGGTCACGGGGGTCTGCTGGAGCCAATCCCAGCCAACACAGGGCACAAGGCAGGAACCAATCCTGGGCAGGGTGCCAACCAATGTGGTACTTTTATGCATTTAAAATCTTGAAACTGGTGTACCGACCCTAGGGTAATAGTAGGGTTAAGACAGTCTGGGAAGACCCCCGTATCTAATGACTAATTTACTATGTCCAGAACATTATCAATTAGCACGTCTGATACTTCTTTGAAAAACCTTGTTGGTATTGGGTCAAGGGCCATGGTGGAGGATTTTAATTGAGATATTATTTTTGTAAATCAGGTAAATCTATCCTAGTGAAAGAGTTTAATTTGTTTATAACAGGATGCTGGGGTTTAGGAGGATCCTTAGTGTTGGAGGGATATATTATGTTATTTCTAATATCATTAATTTTTGATTGAAAAATACAGGACAGCCTCACAGGTTTTACTGGAAGTACTTAGGAGGCATTCCTTTGAGTTACCTGGTTTAGTAGGCGATCAATTGTAGAAAATAAGACTCTGGGATTACTAGCATTGTTATTTATAATCTTAGAGAAATAGCAGCCTCTCAAGACGGACAGTGTTATTGTATTCTGTTATTTTAACTTTTAATATTTCATAGTGGATAGTAAGTTTAGTCTTCCTCCATTGAGCTCAGCTCACGCATGTTCTCTTTAAATCAGGCACTCATTGGGTCTTCCATGGTATAACAATGCTAGAAGATTTTTTCACTGTCTTTCAGGTGCCACTATGTCAACAGCAGCTCTCACTTTAGTATTAAATCTTTCCACCTTACTATTTACATTATCTCTGCATTATAGTTGGCAATATAAATGGACTGATTGCTTAGAATGTTTGTAAGTTTTAAAGCTGCTGCTGAGTCGAAGAAGTGTTTTTAACAATATGCTTCTCATGGTGTTTTATCATTATTTCTATATTAAAAGTAGAAGAAAATGGTCTGATAGACAATATCAGTGATCTGTTTTATATCAACTTCAGTCCTTAGTAATCACTAAGTCTAATGTATGACCTGCTTTATTGAGGCTGATTTATGAGCTGCCTCAAATCAAAAGAATCCAGGAGGTTCATAAATTCTTACTTTAGATCACACTGATTATCTATATGAAAATTAAAGTCGCCAACTATTAGGAGTGTGTCATAATAAAATAAGGAGGTAAAAGAAGCTGCAAAGGGAAAAAGAACAATTGAATAAATCATTTAAGATGAATAACCCAATCTAACAGTAGTGCATTTGAGACCAAACATAGAAAGATATGTCTAAGACAGTTAAAGAGAAATATTGCAGCTAAGATATTCTTTCAGTATTTTAGAGTAAAATAACAGTCAGAGGAAGTGGTCACAAAAAGGAATACAGAATATAAATCAAAATTTCCTTGTGAT
>NW_024380987.1:0-24985 GCF_016835505.1 Polypterus senegalus | reverse complement strand
TCAAGTTTATTTCTGATAACCTCATTGAATCCATTATTGCCAATCACTAAAATTTCAGTTTTCTTTATTTAGTTTGAGAAAATTACTATTCATCCATTCAGAAATACCAGTAAGACATTGTGTTAGTGTATCGAAAGAGTCGGACTCATCAGGTGCTATTGATAAGTACAGCTGTGTGTCATCAGCATAGCTGTGGTAACTCACGTTGTAACCTGAGATAATCTGACCTAACGGAAGCATGTAGATTGAGAAAAGTAGCGGACCCAGGATAGAGCCTTGTGGAACACCATATCAGATATCATGTGTCTTTGAGATGTGATTACCACAACTCACAAAGAATTTTCTACCTGTCAGGTAGGATTCAAACCAATTTAAGACACTGCCAGTAAGGCCCTCCCATTGACTAAGGCGATTTCTAAGAATATTGTGATCAATGGTGTCAAATGCAGCACTCAGATCTAAGAGGATGAGAACAGATAAATGGCCTCTGTCTGCATTCACTGCAAATCATTTACTACCTTAACAAGTGCAGTTTCTGTGCTGTGATTTGTTCTGAAACCTGACTGAAATTTATCAAGAATAGCATGTTTATTGAGGTGGTCATTTAACTGCATAATGACTGCCTTCTAGAATTTTACTTAAGAAGGGCAGGTTAGAGATGGGTCTAAAATTTTCAAAGGCAGAGGGTCAAGATTATGTTTCTTAAGAAGCGGTTTAACTACAGCAGTTTTAAGACAGTCTGGGAAGACCCCGTATCTAATGACTAATTAACTATGTCCAGAATATTGTCAATTAGCACTGATAATGTTATTGTTATACAAAAATAAATCACAGTGGATTTAATTTGGCTTTTTTAATACTAATTAACAGAAAATAATCTATAATGCCAAAGTGAAAATGGATCTCTGTAAAGTGGTCTAAATTAATTACAAATATAGAAAACAAAATAATTTACTGCTTGAGTATTTATGGTAGAACCCATTTTAGGGATCCATGGCAGTGTCTTAGTTTTAATGAAATGCAGTGCATCTTGGGCACTGTGGGAATGCACAGTTGTGAATCTGGGAGGCCATGGGTGTGTGGTGGGTTGGCAAGTTGATTATTCAAATAGCTCAGCTATTTCAGATCAGTACTCTGCAGGGCATAATTAAGGTGTTGCACCTTCATGAGTACATTAGAGACTGTGTGTAGTTGAGAGCAGAAAGAGAAGTGTGAGGAAAAGACCAGAGAGCAGGATTTGCTGCCAAGAGAGAGAAAGAAGGTGAGAAAGTAGAATTGGACAAGCATGTGGTATGGAGGACCGAGGCATGGCGTGGCATGCCCTGGCGGGAGCAAGTGACTAGCATTCACTGGGCAGGGTCTGTCCTGCTGAGAATGTTTTACCGCCTCGGGCCTAGGGGAACCTGGGCTAGGTACAAGCGACTGTTGCTACAAAGTGTAGCCACAGCTTAAATGGTGAAAAAGCATAAAAGAAGCAGGCAGCAGTCATAAGTCCCAGACCATACTTCTCTGTTCTACGTTATTCTCATTTACGTAAATGCTTCAATCTCTGCATAAATGAACATGATGATCAGTTAAACAATGGTGCATGCCAATTTCCTCTGCAGAGCAATAGTATAAAAACATATACAGGTACTTTGGTTCAACAATAGTATTGTTGTCAGCTATCAAGAAGTGCTTTATTAGAAACCAATGTCCCCAGAACTCGTAATTTTCAAAGGAAGCAGGCAGTTCTGTATCACCACATTGTGTGTGGATGAGATACTAATCAAAGCAGTCTGATTATTCAAAGCAGGTGACTCTTTTGCAAGACAAGTAAATGTTTATGTCCTGTACACAGCCATCAACAATAACCTATAGCAGAATGTTCCAGGAATTTTGCCTTTACTTTAAAACACTAGTTTATAGTCCACTACACTAAGCAACACACAAAAGTGTAATTTTCTTTAAAACACTGAATTCTAGTCCATTACAAATGCAGTGAGCAGAAGTGACCCATTGGGCTTTATGGATTGTCTGGCAAATGCCTGATAAAGGAGGCGTAGGACGATGAAACAGTAGTGACCGAATGAGGTGGCTGTGGTACATGACATTTAAAAGGTTGACTATAGATGCCAGTGTCTCAGCTGCCAGGTGGTCTCAGCAGGACCTGATGTGATTCTTCAAAGACAATATGCCTGGGGACAACCCACTAAAAGTGTGTAGTGAGTAGCAGCAAAATCCTGTGCTGCAAAGGCTACACACACACAAGAATTCGGGACAGGTGTTATAGGAAGAAGTCCTCAGTCCATGCATTTGAAACCACTGCAGTCGATTCAAGGCAAGAGCAAAAGGTACTGAAGAAAAACTTGATGCTGAGAGAAAGTAAAAGCTAAAATTGCTAATATCCATTCAGGAGCTGAGCAGCACAAGGTAACTGAAGTGCAATAATTAATTTGAATGTTGTAATGAGAGCTGCAATAGGAGACACGCAGACAAACACACACACATTCTTAAAGCACTATAGCTACTGGGCTGCACATGTTTGAAAAGTGCCTCTGTCTGCTACTATCTTTGTCATTTTAACTGTTATATCACTAAATAACATAACAGCAGTAAACAGAGTTTAGATAAGCATTGTGGTGTATGGATATAGAATGTGTTAAAATGTGGCTATTTTGTCATGGCATGTTTGCATTTCCAATTAGACGGTAATGTTAAATTTGTTTTACTTATTTGTTTAGACATGCAGTTAGAATGTGGTGATGTGCAGCCTCATCTGTGCATCTATTGGTGTTGTTTAGGCAGATTTGTTTATTGTGAAGTTTCGATAACTGAAATGCACAAGTCCTGGCGGTGTTAGTTATCAGCTCTCTTAATGGCAATTATATGACAGGGTGTGAGACAGTTTACTTCAAATGTATATTTTGCATTTTCTTCCAAGTTTACATCGACTCCTGCACTATCATTGTAAGACTGAACAACAGAGGGCAAACACAGCACATGCAACAACAAGTCGTTAACTTCTACCACCACTTACCCATCAAATGGCTGTTGATGATCGGATGCTACAGAAGCATTTTTCTCTTCAAGAGGGTATGTTTATTTTAAACGCAATGTGCCCTCTGCACACACACACACATCTACATGTCAAATGGGGTTTTTATTTGGAGACTTTGACTGTAGATGGTTCATTGTAAACTGAAGCTTGCTGTCTGTCAGGCCAGGTTAATGAGAGCACCTCTGCTCTTTCCAGCTTAAAATCACTGCCCCTACTTTGATGCCACCTTCATGAGGCATTGGATTGGTTTAGAAATGTGACACTCAACTAATTGTTCCCACCCTATTTTAAGCAAAATTCACTCAGGTTGGTCTTGCAGATGTCTGGTTTCAGCGAGACCAGCTGCCAACTGAGCATACACAGTGGGTGAGCTGGAGCAGAGAAGGGAAGAGAAAGAAAGGTCCCAATTTCTACTTTTTGGTTTTAACCTATTTATGGAATGTATTTATTTATTGTGGATTTTAGCTCCCACTAAAATAACATTGGATTTTTGGAAGTTTTTCAAATTATTTAACTAAACTGCACTGGACTTTATTTAATGTTTGAATTGTGTGTGTGGAAAATAAAAGTACTAAGCACCTTTTACACCTGCCCTAGTTTGTTTGTGCCCTTATTGCCTGGTTCATCCTTGGACCCGTGAGTCACGGGTTCAAGGGCGTTAGGGCAGCTGCAGCCAGTCCAGGCCGCTGCAGCATTCAAGTCAGTATTTAGTAGAGGCACCTTTCACAGCCATAGCAGCCTTGAGCCTGTGTGCACAGATCTCTATCAGCTTTCATCTGACACTGCAGTTTTTCTCTGTTCTTCTTTTCAAAACTGTTCACACTCTGTCAGGATACATGGTGATTATGAGTGAACAATTTTTTAGGTCCAGCCACAAATTCTCAGTTGTTCAGATCTGTGCCTGTGATCAGATGTCTCACAATTACTCCTAGGAATTGCACTAAAAGTCTTACTAGTATAAGAATTTGTCTGACCTCTGAACAGGACAGGAGTAGGATTTATGAAGCGTCCTACACCCACTTCCAGCAAGGAGTAG
Organism: Polypterus senegalus; assembly: GCF_016835505.1. NCBI lineage: Eukaryota > Metazoa > Chordata > Cladistia > Polypteriformes > Polypteridae > Polypterus > Polypterus senegalus. Next base: position 20,909 of record NW_024380987.1, on the reverse strand, counting down.
TAGTTCATGTTTGAGAATGAATGATTTCATAATTTATTGCAACCCAAGTAGCTATCACCTCTGCTGATTAAAATGCACGTATCTTTGGTTCAAATAATTGACATCACAAGCGGAAAATATTCTTTCAAAATAAAAGTTTACTTGCAATTAATGTCTCCTCATGAAATAACAAGTAGCTATCAAAATAAAATATATCCCTCTACTACATTATTAGGCTAATATCCAGACAAAAAAATGTTCCACCATGCCATTATTTTTTAATTTATTTCATTACTACTATTATCAAAAACTCAAAATAAAACATAGAGAGCAATAAAAAAATGCAGCAAAGTAAATAACAAACTGATTGCAAATTTCATGGTTTTAACAGAATTATAGCTTGACCTGTTTAATAAATAGTTTATTTTCCATTTAAATTTACATGTGGACTGTGATACTTTGCAAGGAAAATAGCAGAGTTCTTTAAACATCTTTAAAGAACAGATGAAATGATTTAAGATAAAATCCCTAATAAGTCTGGCTTCATAAACTGCTTTGATCATGTGAAATGCACTACATACATAAAAATATTACTACTAATACTATTATTATTATTAAAGGTACATGACTAAGACAGTTTGTGGTTAAATGCACAAAAACAGTTTCAGTGCTTTCCATCATTTTACAAGATAACTTATTGAAAGGATAATATATATGAATTAGCTTAAGTCAAACTTGTCTTACCTTTTATATACTGTATTTCTTTGATAAAGACCAAACATTTGTCTTTTCTGTATTTCTGTGAAGACCTCCATAATTAGCTATTATATAATGAATAACCACTAACTTACTGTATACAGAAAGAAGGCACTAAATGTCTTGGTTTCTAATGGATGGATTTATTTGCTTTATCACATTGGAAGGGGTAAAAAGTAAAACTGTTTAGAACATATCAGAATCTTATAAACCAGTCAATCTTCAGACTAGTTAGACATCCTTCTCATTGAGCTTAAAAGCTAAATGACTAATAAAATATTTTTATATTAACTACTATGGAGCAAGATTAACTTTGTATGGTATATCTTGGTTATTCCAGATGGAAAAAATTCAAAGACAAACCTTACTTAAACATTAGTGACCAAGAGGTAACATTTATGAAAACTGGAGAGTCTTGTTATTATTTTACTTGCCAAATAATAAAAATCCAAGTATACCAATTTTACAGATAAAATTCCACTATCACTTAGATGGAAATTGTCTAATCCAATTAATATTGAACATGTTGTTCAATGTGGGAAATTCAAAATTAAGACCGCCACACTCGCTTTAATTCATTCAGACAGATATTCTAATGTAATGAATGTTATTCTTTCATGTAAAGTTTTATAGCATTTTGACATTTTTCATACCTAATTATGAACATACAATGATAGGGGCTGTAGAGCAAGTTTTGAAATATCCTTTACTTTGGCAAGCAAAATTCATCTTCCTAATGTCAAATCTGTTGACAGTGACAAGTTGATCCATCTTGAGTTTATTCAATCTTCTTCTTCTTCTTTCGCTGCTCCGTTGGGGTTGCCACAGCTAATCATCTTGTTCCATATCTTCCTGTCCTCTGCATCTTGTTCTGTTACACCCATCACCTGCATGTCCTCTCTCACCACATCCATAAACCTTCACTTAGGCCTTCCTCTTTTTCTCTTCCCTGGCAGCTCTATCCTTAACATCCTTTTCCCAATATACCCAGCATTTCTCCTCTACACATGACCCAATCAACGAATCTCCCATCTCTGACTTTGTCTCCCAAACGTCCAACCTGAACTGACCCTCTAATTTACTAATTTCTAATCCTGTCCATCCTCGTCACTCCCTGTGCAAATCTTAGCATCTTTAACTCTGCCACCTCCAGCTCTGTCTACTGCTTTCTGGTCGGTGCCACCGCCTCCAACCCATATAACATAGCTGGTCTCACTGTGTCCTGTAGACCTTCCCTTTCACTCTTGCTGATAACGGTCTGTCACAAATTACTCCTGACACTCTTCTCCACCCTGCCTGCACTCTGTTTTTCACCTCTCTACCACAATCCCCATTACTCTGTATTGTTGATCCCAAGTATTTAAACTCGTCCACCTTCGCCAACTCTACTCCTTGCATCCCTCACCATTCCACTGACCTCCCTCTCATTCACACACATGTATTCTGTCTTGTTCCTACTGACCTTCATTCCTCTCCTCTCTAGAGCATATCTCCACCTCTGCAGGGTCTCTTCAACCTGCACCCTACTATCGCTACAGATCACAATGTCATCAGCAAACATCATAGTCCACGGGACTCCTGTCTAATGTCATCTTTCAACTTGTCCATCACCATTGCAAATAAGAAAGGGCTCAGAGCCAATCCCTGATGTAATCCCACCTCCACCTTGAATGCATCCGCCACTCCTACCGTATAACTCACCACTGTCACACTTCCCTTGTACATATCCTGTACAACTCTTATGTACTTCTCTGCCACTCCCGACTTCCTCATACAATACCACAGCTCCTCTCAAGGTGCCCTGTCATATGCTTTTCCAGGTCCACAAAGATGCAATGCAACTCCTTCTGGCCTTCTCTATACTTCTGCATGCTACAGATCCCCTTATTCTTAAATATTAGCACCAGTACATTTCTTCTCTCCACCTCGCCATACTCTCACTCTCCAAGATTCCATTAAACAATCTGGTTAAAACTCTATATCTGTCCTAAACAGCTCCATGCTTCTATAGGTATGTCATCTGTACCAACAGCCTTTCCATTTTTCATCCTCTTTATAGCTGTCCTTACTTCCTCCTTGCTAATCCGTTGCACTTCGTGATTCACTATCTCCACATCATCCAACCTTCTTTCTCTTTCATTCTCATCATTCATCAGCCTTTCAAAGCACTCTTTCCATCTGCTCAACACACTCTCCTTTCTTGTGAGTATGTTTCCATCTTAATCCTTTATCACCCTAACCTGCTGCAGATCTTTCCCAGCTCGGTCCCTCTGTCTAGCCAATCGGTACAGGTCCTTTTCTCCCTTCTTAGTGTGCAGTCTCTCATACAACTCATCATACCCCTTTTCTTTAGCCTTTGCCACCTCTCTCTTCACCTTGCCTTATTTCCTTGTACTCTTGTCTACTTTCTGCATCTCTGACTATCCCACTTCTTATATACTATCCTCTTCCTCTGTATACTCTCCTGTACTTCCCCATTACACCACCAGGTTTCCTTTTCCTCCTTCCTCTTTCCAGATGTCACGCCAAGCACCCTTCTTGCTGTCTCCTTACTACTTCTGCTGTAGCTTCCCAGGTGTCTGGTAACTCTTCACTGCCACCCAGTGGCTGTCTCACCTCCTCCCTAAACTCAACCTTGCAGTCTTCCTTTTCAACTTCCAACATTTGATCCTTGGCTCTTCCCTCACTCTCTTCCTCTTGTTGATCTCCAGCGTCATCCTACAGACCACCATTCTATACTGCTTAACTACACTTTCCCTGCCACCACTTTGCAGTCTTCAATCTTCTTCAGATTGACTCTTCTCCATAGGATGTAATCTACCTGTGTGCATCTTCCTCCACTCTTGTGTCACCCTATGTTCCTCCCTCTTCTTAAAATACGTATTCACCACAGCCATGTCCATCCTTCTGGTAAAATCAATTATCATCTGACCTTCTTCATTCCTCTCCTTAACACCATACCTACCCATCACCTCCTCATCCCCTCTGTTCTCTTCACCAACATGTCCATTGAAATCGCTCAATCACCACTTTCTGTCACTTGGGTACACTGTTCACCATTTCATCCAACTCACTCCAAAAAGTTTCTTTCTCATCGATCGCACACCCAACTTGAGGAGCATATGCACTAACAACATTCATCATCACACCTCCAATTTCCAGCTTCATAATCATTACTCTGCCTGACACTCTTTTCACCTCTGAAACACTCGACATACTGTTCTTTCAGAATAACTCCTACCCCATTTCTCCTCCCATCCACACCATGATAGAACAATTTGAATCCACCTCCAATCCACCTGGCCTTACTCCCCTTCCATTTAGTCTGTTGCACACATATATATATATATATATATATATATATATATATATATATATACACTTCCTTCTCTCCATCATATCTGCTAACTCTCCCCTTACCAGTCATACTGCCAACATTCAAAGTTCCTACCCTCAGTTCCACTGTCTTTACTTTCCTCCTCTCCTCCTGCCTCCGGACACGTCTCCCCTCTTCTTCTCCCTCTTAGGCCAACAGTAGCCCAATTTCTGCTAGCACCCTGTTGGCTAGCAGTACTGGTGGTGGTCGTTAAACACGGGCTCGACCGATCTGGTATGGAAATTTGTATTGTTGTCCTCATATTGATCTGGGAAACTTTTACACCGGATGCCCTTCCTGACGTAACCCTCCCCATTTATCTGGGCTTCGTCCAGCACAAAGAAACACACTGGCTTGTGAATCCCCTATGGCTGGGTTATCAATCTTGAGTTTATTCAATAATACAATAAAATTCAAAGGACATCAAATGTTATTGCCATGTGATATGGTAGTTCTCAAGTAATGTACCTTCTTTTCAATTGCAACACAACCGCAGATAATATACTACTTAATAGACAATGATCTTGGTTTGATTCATGTGCCCAGTTGGTATATGTATAAAGATTGCATGTTCCCCTGTGCTGATGTGCATGGTATGTTGGTTTTCCTCTCACATTTCCTGAAGATGTGCAGCTTAAATAAATTGGCTATTCTACAGTGACCACTGTTGGTGTGGGCCATCTGATGGACTGATCTCCTCTCCAGGGTTGTTTCCTGTCTTACATCCAGTGCTGAAAGGATAGGCTCTGGCTTTTGTGACCCTGAATTGGACTGAGCAGATACAGTATATACAGTATGTATATTCAGAGGGAATTATATTATCACAATTAAGTTTTTAATGAGTAATAGTTCATAATTAATGTATATTCTTGTGCATACAGGATACACTGGAGTAATATTCTATGAAGTTTAATGCTATAAGTTGCTAGCCATTTTGGAAGAAAAATATGGTGTAATTGGCTAGTGGCTGTTCATTGACGATCTTCTTCCTATTCATCTCTTCCCACTTCTATATGAGGTCTATGTACCTAATGATGCCTTTCTATCCAGGATGCAAACCAATACAACTGGTACTGGTCCCAAGCCTGGATAAATATGGGCAGAGTGGGCTAACATCATAGTGTATCCAGCTGTAAACCTTTACTGTTGGAATCTGTTCATCAATAATATAGGTTTGTAATTAGAATTAGTGGCAAATGCAGCAAGAAGCACAGCAGCAACTGCAAGCAGACGGAAGAAATTGGGCAGCACTAATTACGTAGTTTGGATGAAATCTTGGAGATTTTTGCCATTTTTCAGCACTACTCAACTCTAAAGCTTAAAGTATTGTATGTCAGGAAATGTAGCACATTCCTTTTTGGGGGCGGATTTATTTAAATCAAATAAAATTCCATACAAATAAGTCACATTTTGCAAAACTAGGTTCAAAACAAATCAACCCCCACCCATGAGAAAGAGAGCTAGTCCATCGGAGTAAAACTTTAAGCTAGTAAAATATAAGTAAATAGATAAATTAATAAATTTAATAAAGATAAATAGAGTTAAAAAGGAGTAGAGAATCTGCTTCCTTAATTGAAATGCTTATTCTAAAATGTTATTGATTAGATCCTGCCAGGTTTTGAAAAAGTTGTATACATATCCTCTAAGTAAGAATTTGATTTTTGAAGTTTCAAATAATTTATAACATCAGTTACCCATTGACTTAAAAGAGAAGAGTTACGATTTTTACAGTTGAGCAAGATAAGTCTGCATGCCAATAGTGAAGTAAAGGCAATTCCAGTTTGTTTGTCCCTCTGTAAGCCCACCAAACACAGCTGTTAAAGGGTTAGGAGGGATTGTGAGACCAAGGCTGTCTGAAAGGCATTTAAAGATTTTGGTCCAGAATGATGTTAATTTGGTGCAGGCCCAAAACATGTGACCCATTGAAGCTGGAACTTGATTGCAGTGTTCACAGGTTGGATCTTGGCCTGGACACATTTTGGACAATTTTAAGCGAGAGAGATGTGCTCGATATATAATTTTGAGTTGAATAATTGTATGCGCTATGCATATGGAGCTCAGTGAATTCTCTGCATTGTTACCTTCCACTCCTTTCTGATATGTTGAGTGAGAGTTCCTTTTCTCACTATACTCTGGGATCTTTGAAAGGAAGGACTGTAAAAAGGTTTTATATATTACAGAAATGCTGTCTGAGTCCTCAAGACTGATCAATATTTTTTCTGACATAGGGGTAAATGGGAGGTGAGGGAAAATTTGGCAACTTTTGTTTACCAAAGTTTCTAATTTGAAGGTAGTGAAAGAAATGTGTTCCTGGAAAGTTAAATTTGGAGTGTAATTGTTCATAGGATGTAAAGACGTTGTCTATGTACAGATCTCTAAGTGATTTTATTCTGAATGTTTTCCAGACATTAAAAACTGCACACATTTGAAAGAAGGTGGAAGAAGGTGGTTCATCGTGCAGAGGTGCCACAGATAAAAGCTTCGTAATCTTAAAATGCTTACTACATTAGTTCCATATTCTGAGTGAGTTAAGCACTATTGGGCTGTTAGTATAATGGCTTATGACGTATTTATTGGGGCACAAAGCAGTGAAATGAAGTTATGATTGAATCTAATTTCTTAAAAATGATTTATTGATACATATTGGAATGTTTTGAAATAAAAAGAAACATAGGAAGGATATTCGGCTGCACTGTGGTGCAGTGAGTAGCGCTGCTGCTTCGCAGTTAGAGACCTGGGTTCGCTCCGGTTCTCCTGCGTGGAGTTTGCATGTTCTCCCTGTGTCTGCATGGGTTTCCTACAGGTACTCCGGTTTCCTCCCACAGTCCAAAGACATGCAGGTTAAGTGCATTGGTGATTCTAAATTGTCCCTGGTGTGTGTGTTCTGCGGCGGGCTGGCCCTGCCTGGGGTTTGTTTCCTGCCTTGCACCCTGTGTTGGCTGGGATTGGCTCCAGCAGACCCCGTGACCTGTAGTTAGGATATAGCGGGTTGGATACTGGATGGATGGATGGAAGGAAGGATATTCATTTTAACAACGTTGATTCTTCCAGCTAAAGTGAGATGAAGGGCTGACCATCTTTGCAAGTCTTACTTAATTTTTCCATACAGACGGCAACATTTTGTTAATAAAGAGCTTTATATTTACTTGTGATGTTTACTCTGTAATAAGTTTTCTCACGGAATAAAAAAGGCTTTCACAAAGAAAAAGGATTGGGGAACGCCCCTCAGATAGTGTCCATTGGACATAGAAAACGCAAAGACTTTTGCAGTGATCAAAACAAGTATCATTATTTGACATTGTTACAATACAAAATGTCATTTTTATAGAGAGGACAAAATGGAGACTGAAGTGAGCAGGCAGGAGATGAGGTTGAAAGTGTGGGACGGATACAACGCCAATCAAAGGTAGACCGAAAGTGATAAGGTAAGGGCAGTGATGTTACAGTGGGATGCAAAAGTTTGGGCAACCTTGTTAATAGTCATTATTTTCCTGTATAAATCGTTGGTTGTTACGATAAAAAATGTCAGTTAAATATATCATATAGGAGACACACACAGTGATATTTGAGAAGTGAAATGAAGTTTATTGGATTTACAGAAAGTGTGCAATAATTGTTCAAACAAAATCAGGCAGGTGTATAAATTTGGGCACCACAAAAAGAAATGAAATCAATATTCAGTAGAGCCACCTTTTGCAGAAATTACAGCCTCTAAACGCTTCCTGTAGGTTCCAATGAGAGTCTGGATCGTGGTTGAAGGTATTTTGGACCATTCCTCTTTACAAAACATCTCTAGTTCATTCAGGTTTGATGGCTTCCGAGCATGGACAGCTCTCTTTAACTCACACCACAGATTTTCAATTATATTCAGGTCTGGGGACTGAGATGGCCATTCCAGAACGTTGTACTTGTTCCTCTGCATTAATGCCTTAGTGGATTTTGAGCAGTGTTTTGGGTCATTGTCTTGTTGAAAGATCCAGCCCGGCGCAGCTTCAGCTTTGTCACTGATTCCTGGACATTGGTCTCCAGAATCTGCTGATACTGAGTGGAATCCATGCGTCCCTCAACTTTGACAAGATTCCCAGTCCCTGCACTGGCCACACAGCCCCACAGCATGATGGAACCACCACCATATTTTACTGTAGGTAGCAGGTGTTTTTCTTGGAATGCTGTGTTCTTTTTCCTCCATGCATAACGCCCTTGTTATGCCCAAATAACTCAATTTTAGTTTCATCAGTCCACAGCACCTTATTCCAAAATGAAGCTGGCTTGTCCAAATGTGCTTGAGCATACCTCAAGCGGCTCTGTTTGTGCTGTGGGCGGAGAAAAGGCTTCCTCTGCATCACTCTCGCATACAGCATCTCCTTGTGTAAAGTGCGCTAATGGTTGAACGATGCACAGTGACTCCATCTGCTGCTAGATGATGTTGTAGGTCTTTGGTGCTGGTCTGTGGGTTGACTCTGACTGTTCTCACCATTTGTCGCTTCTGTCTATCCAAATCTTTCTTGGTCTGCCACTTGAGCCATAACTTGAACTGAGCCTGTGGTCTTCCATTTCCTCAATATGTTCCTAACTGTGGAAACAGACAGCTTAAATCTCTGGGACAGCTTTCTGTATCCTTCCCCTAAACCATGATGGTGAACAATCTTTGTCTTCAGGTCATTTGAGAGTTGTTTTGTGACCCCCATGTTGCTACTCTTCAGAGAAAATTAAAGGAGGAGGGAAACTTACAATTGACCCCCTTAAATACTCTTTCTCATTATAGGATTCACCTGTGTATGTAGGTCAGGGGTCACTGAGCTTACCAAGCCAATTTGAGTTCCAATAATTAGTTCTAAAAGTTTTGGAATCAATAAAATGACAACGGTGCCCAAATTTATGCACCTGCCTGATTTTGTTTGAACAATTATTGCACACTTTCTGTAAATCCAATAAACTTCATTTCACTTCTCAAATATCACTGTGTGTGTCTCCTATATGATATATTTAACTGACATTTTTATCGTAACAACCAACAATTTATACAGGAAAATAATGACTATTAACAAGGTTGCCCAAACTTTTGCATCCCACTGTATCAGAAGGAGCCGGTAGTAGTGTAATATGCAATCGTCAATGTGACGTTATCTGAGGTGCCGGATGATGTTTTGGTGGTCATCTTTGTTTTGTTGTAAGTGATCATTTTTCTTTTTTTGTCTGATGAAAAGAAAGAGAGAGAGACACTGTTACTGCATATCAACCCGATGTCTTACATGTTTCACTCACCTTGAGCCTTTGACTGCCCTCATAAGCGCATGTGTGACAAACCCCTAGGTATGTAAACTGATCTGTGATGATAAAAGGGAAGGAGTCCAATCTAATGTTGTGTGCTTGAGAATTCACTTGAAAGAGTACACTTTTATTCAAATTAATACTGAGATCAGAAATTTGTTAGTGCTGTTAGTACTGCACGCACAGTATTTTGTGGGTTTGATATATACAGTACCATATCATCTGCATACAGAGAAATTTTCTGTTCAAGTCCTTCTCTGATAATCCTCTTTATCTCATACGCATTTCGACAGTGAACTGCCAGTGGCTCAATGGTGATTGCAAAAAGCAGTGGTGGCAGGGGTCATCCTTGTCTGGTACCGCTGTTCTAGTTTAAAGCAGTCTGAATTAATGTTGTTAATACAAACGCAAGCTTCTGCACTGGTATAGAGTAGTTTGATCCATGCACAAATGTTCGGGCCAAACCCAAATTTCTCTATTGTAGTGAATAGGTAGTTCCATTCAACCATATCAAATGCTTTTTCTGCATCCAACAATAATAATATCTCTGGGGTGTTTGACTTTGTGGGTGAATATATCACATTAAACAGGCGATGAAGATTGGAAGCTAAGTGTCTACGCTTAATAAATCCAGTTTGGTCTTGTGATATTACCGAGAGAGCACTTTCTCCATCCTTCAAGCTAGGACTTTGGAGAGTATCATAACCTCATTATTCAGCAGTGAAATTGGTCTATATGATGCACATTGTAACAAGTCCTTATTTTGTTTAGGAAAGATGGTAATTAATGCTTGGCGAAAAGTTTGTGGTAGAATTTGATTGTCTCTAGTTTCCGTAAATGTTGTTAATAAAAGGGGAGCTAGCTGAGTTGTGAATTTTTATAAAATTCGCAGGGTAGCCATCAGAGCCTGCTGCTTTCCCATTCTGAAGTAAGTTTATAGCATCTAGTAATTCTGATAGTGCCAGAGGTTTATCAAATTTCTCTGCACTGAGAGTATATAGTTGTGGTATCTGTAATGCATCCGAAATGCATTAGTTTGTGTCTTGTCTTCTTTAAACTCAGCAGAATATAAGGACTTATAGTAGTCTCTAAATGTGTGCATTATATTTTTATGGTCAATGATTTTGTCTCCATTTGTGTTGGTGATTGCTGGGATTGCACTGTGAACTTCTGGCTTATGGATTTGTTGAGCTAATATCTTATTAGCTTTCTCCATGTTAATAATAAGGATGTCTTGATTTAAAAATGAGTTATTCAGTTTCTTTTTATTTTTACATGAATGATTATTTTTCAAGCTTATTTTTACAAAGATTTGGTTAGAACAAGAGTATATACAAATTTAGCTATTTTTATGTAAAAGTATTCAAGTCTAAAATTAATTGATTAAATCACTCTAAAAGGTTCAAGATATCTGGAATGCTATTGAAACATTACAAAAGTCCTAGGGTGTGAGTAAAGATGCAAATCATAATTGCAAGCAACAATATTCTTTGGGGCAATGTTTAGGAGTATATAAACAGACTCATGTTATTTTAGTGTATAGTTAATAGTCAGGCAGCAGCTTACTTTTAAACTATTCCACAAAACTTTATTTGTAAATTATAAGCACATAGAAATCAAAAACAGCATTTTGAATGAAACAATGTAATATTTTATAAAAGGAGAACATTTAACAACACCACCACACTATCTGCAAGTAAAATTAGGTGTCCTGAAACAGTATCAGAAACAGTATTTTCACATTTACAACAAGGAAAAGAGAGAAAAAGAAATACAGGAAAACAGGCTGAGTGAGTGCGGCACAGTCACTGAACCACTGACTGCAAGTAACTCCTTTACTCAAACTCATTTTCAGAATTTTTATCATCGCCATGCTCAACACATTCTCTTTTTATTAGACAGTTCAGACGGAGTTTGTTCAGGTCCTGCTGATGTTCAAAATAAATATAAAAAGTCTTGTGTCTTCACCATTCTCCCAGATTTAAATGACTTCTTAACCATGTTCACAAACAACTGCTCTTGTCACATAATCTACCAATTAGTGTACCAGTGTGCAAAGGCTGAGCCTGTTGGTGGTTTAGTTCTTGAGCATGGATTTGTAAAATTTAATGAAAAAGTTAGTCTGGATAAAATCCATTGCCCTCTCATCTCAAGAAATTGTATCTTGGAAAGTATTGTTTTACATCAAAAAATTACAGGATGTCACCTAACTGAAAGGGGTGCACCTGGTATTTTCTAGAGTTCAATCGCGGTGGTCATTGGTTGAGGTTAGATGGAATGACCCTATTTAAATGAAGCTATATTATAAAAGAATAAATTAGAACTGTATCACTGCACAACATTTTTTTAAAGTCTTGCTTCCTGAAAAGTTTTTGCTGATTGTGAAGGTACCTACTGGGTATGCACAAATATAGTTTTGGTTTTAGTGCATCACGTAGGAACTGAGAAAATAGACATTTATATGTTTACTGACAATAACATATTTAGTCATGTTTATGTTTCGCATAAGCTATTAAATTCAACAGAATTAAAAAAGTGTTTGTTCTGATTTTCTTTTGTATTCAATGTCTGGTGCATCACATTGCAGTGTCCAACAGTAGTCAGCAAGCATTGACGGATTCCAGTTGCCCTGGTATCGCTTCTCCAGGAACTAACTTTTACGGAGTGGCCAGTTCTGTCGATAATAGTGTGACTCTTTGGCATGGCTGTCTCATTCACAGGTGAAACAACAGTACTTTGTATAGCCGAGCTGCAGTCCTAGTAACAGAGCAATGACTTTAAGATCTCCACAGATATTCAAGTTGTACCTGCTATACTGGACGTGCTTCAGCAACAGTTCCATATTCTCATATCGCTCTTTCATGTGTGCTGCATGGCCAACAGGTACTGAAGGATAAATGTTGCCATTTTGTAGCAGAACAGCTTTCAGGTTTAACATTGACAAATCAATGAAGAGATGCCACTCTTCCAGTCTGTGATCACAACATAAGGCCAAGAACAATCCTTCAATGTCACAACAGAAACAGGGACTGTCGACTTGTGCAAAAATTTGGTTATATCATGATGTCGGCCTCAAACACGGAAATTTTCGCATCTGGTGACAGCAAACACCATTCCTGCAGTCTCAACCCAGCAGCTCGGCTTATGCTTTGACAGACCCAAATCTCTGACCAAATCATTTAATTCGACTGTGTTATCAGATGTGGATCACCTGATGAGCACGGTTCAAAATCAGGGTCAATGTCACTGTCAGTACCCTGCATTGGAGTTTTTTCATCTGGTTCGTCTAAGGTCCAATCATCTGGGGCCTCATGTATAAACAGTGCGTGCGCACAGAAACGCTATCGTAAGAACTTTTCCACGTTGAAATAGCTGATGTATTAAACCTACACTTGGCGTAAAGCCACACACTTTTCCACGGTACCTCATACCTTGTCGACGCAAGTTCTCCTCTCGATTTTGCAGACTGGCGGCACCCAGCGCCAAAGCAGTGCTACTGTTCCTGTGTGGTTACAACATATTTTCCTTACGCTTTATAAATACAATCAAACTAACCGATATTGTTTATTAGTGTAATGCATCTGATTGTAATTAACTTGTACCAATATAATGGTAGAGGGAACAGCCATAGTATTCCAAATACCATAACTGCTTTAGCGTTGTTACTCTCACTTCTTCTTTTTCTTCTTTCAGCTCCTCCTGTTAGGAGTTGCCACAGCGGATCATCTTTTTCCATATTTCTCTCACTGCACCACTCAGAGTATTTATATCACTGTATCTGAGTGTGAATCACAGCAGCAACTGATCGGAAAGGGAATTATCAGTATACAGCTTCAAGGACACGCTGTCTCAGCCACTGCAAAATGTTTTAAAGCCTTTCCTGTACAGACCTCGCGTTCAGAAACAGAAACGATATCATTTATAAGGTGAAATTCAGCAAAATATGTTTATTAAATTATACAGATAAAACTTTAACTTAATTTAAATAATCTATATTCTTCACTGGGAGTGTCGTTATGATAGAATAATTAAACATGTACTACTTAAGATATTTCAATGTTCTTTAAACTTTGAAGAATCGGGCGCTAAGCTTACAGATGGCTTAACGTCTATTACAGAGCTGATTGTATGGCGATCGTTACTTGGGGAAAGAAAAGCACTGACTGCAGTGACGGCTACGCCAATATATATTGAATATAAATCAGAAAGAGAAAATAACAACACAGCTAAAAACGCAGCACAAATTTCGCAAAAGTTAAATGCTTGTGTCATGAGCACGGCGGCTATGCAGTGTCTGCAACGGACGTGGCTATCCACCGTGCATAAGCTACCTGTCATATCCATGGTTAATATGCCATATGTCAGGTAGTTTGAAAGGTATTATGGGAATGAGATGAAACTGGAAGTGGAGAAGAAAGGAGAGATAAAAAATAAAAAGGACACTGTTCTGAGCAAGAGCTTGAGTGAGAGTTTGTGGTTATTAAACGAATTAAATACCTCTTAATGCGAATACAGGAGGAATACAACATTGGCACGAGGAGTACTTTAGTTTTACTAATTGGATTAGTTAGTCAATTAGTATGGAGAAATCCGAATCCAGAACTTCGCATGCTACACGGATCCAGCCACGCTTAGGTTCCAGATGGAAAAGATGGCTAATGTCGCTTTGAGCTATATGCAGACGGTAAAGGGCTCATAATAAACGAAGATACAACCGGTGTTACTGGCAAAGGAGACGCTAGCTACTACTGCATCTGGCTGGAGCAGATGTGCAGGATGTCTTCTCAACTTTGCCGGACACGGGTGAGCCAACAGACTATCAAAAGGCAGTCGATGCTTTGAACACATTTTTTGTGCCTCAAATTAATTCAGCTTTGGCGAGACACGATTTCAAAAGCTACACCAGCAGCTGGGTGAGCCTGTACAGCAGTTTGCCACACGCCTGCGCAGGCAGTGAAAGACTGTGGTTACGGTGACGACTGGACAATCAGATCAGGGATGCAATTTTAAGTAAAGGGACATCTGAATATGTGCGCGAAAACTTTTGGAAGAGGGGCGGCCTAACGCTGGTTTGTGCATTAGAGATAGCGCGCACTGTGAGAGCATTGAGGAGCAAATGTCGACCATGTCACACACAGCAAAAAGCGACCACAGAGTCTGTCAGCCGAATTTTCCAGAAAGAAAAGGGGGCAAAATACAGAAATGAAAAGGTAAAAAGAAAACAAAATAAAGACAATAAAAATGATGGAAAATGCCACAGATGTGGGAACACTGACCACATAGGGCTTAGATCCAAATGCCCAAGACGGGACAGATATGTCACAAGTGCCATGGAAAAGACCATTATGCAAAATGTGCCGCATAAAAGGTTCAAAACAAAATGTAAACAGTGTTGATGCACATGAGGATTTTGCATTTACTATTAATGAAGGTGACATGCCAGAGAGGCTGACCTTCTGTGTTGGAGGAGTGAACATAAGAATGTTGATTGACTCCAGGTGCTACAAGCAATGTAATGGGAGAAAACACGGGAAAAGCTGAAGTCAGAACATATTAAGTGTCACTCTTATGTCCCTAAGGCAGAAAGGAAACTTTATTCATATTCTTCCAGCCAGCCACTATCTGTAAAAGGTGCATTCACATGTCAGGTTTCAATAGGAGATAAAACTGAACAGGCTGAGTTCATCAGAATCAGAGGTAATGGCGAACCACTGCTGATCAGGAACTATGTGATCATGACACAGAACAAAAAGCAAAGAGCAAAATGTATGCGGATGTGCGAGAGGGCACGGTAGTCAGAAGTTAGTGTCGGTGACACTGTACTCTTGAGACAAGACAAGACTGACAAGTTCTCAACAACATTCAGCACGACACCGCACAAAATCATCAGCAAAACAGGAAACAAGGTCGAGTGGAGTCCCCAACCGAGCACAATATGCAGAAACACCACCTTTGTCAAGAAATATGAATTACAAGGACAAATACCAGAAACACTCCATGAAAAGGAGGCAACACAGGGATCTACAGACACAGAAGCCAATGAAGCGAGAGAGAAACAGATGACTCCGCAAACAGAAAAGGACTCTGACAAACAGAGATATGCAGAAATACCGATTAGGCCGCAAAGAGTTAAGCGAACACCCAGTAGACTTTCTGACTATGTTTGTGACTGATAGGCATGTGGTGCATGAGATTGACAAGGTCAACACTTTAATGTTGTTCATGATTTTTGAAAAAGAAAGATATGCTCTTTCAATATTTGTTGAGTTTAATTCTAGAGTATAAAGAAAAAAAACAAACATTGGATTCATGGATAAAAATCTGCAGAAAAGTAAAATATTTGTCTGTTTAATAAGGAATTCATGTTTATTGATATGGTAATGTTTTACAGTGCTGATGGTTTAGAGAAACTTAGAATCTATACTGTTGAGGATAGTTAAGCTGTGATGCTGATTAGTTTAATGGATGTTCATGCAGTCCAGTTTCATTTTATTTCGTTGTTGTTCTAACTAGGAGTCTAAGGCCAAGTAAAGGGGGGATGTCATATCCATGGTTAATATGCCATATGTCAGGTGGTTTGAAAGGTATTATGGGAATGAGATGGAACCGAAGTGGAGAAGAAAGGAGAGATAAAAAATAAAAAGGACACTGTTCTGAGCAAGAGCTTGAGTGAGAGTTTGTGGTTATTAAACGGAATTAAATACCTCTTAATGCGGAATACAGGAGGAATACAACACTACCTTACTGACGCGGGCTTAAGGAGCCACCGATTCTTCCTCTGCCCAGTGCCACCACAAGCCTAGAGCCGCCCCTGAGTACTGCTGCAATAAATTATTTTATCGAAGTGAAACATGTTTAATAACGTGCTTTAACTCCTATCATCATGAAAATGATATCACTTATACATCTCAGTATTTTAGTTATTCAGAGAGCTGTAATATCACGAATGTCATGGATTCTGTGTCCAGTTGGAGGAAGAGAGCGGTTTAAGAAGCAAGTAGTGATTCACACATAGAAAATCAAATACAAAACAAAGCATTTAACGTGCTACTTTAATTACGATGTGATTTGAGAAACTGGTTAATTAAACGATTTTAAGATGAAGTTTATGATGTTCTACTTTAATAACAAAATAAACTACGTGATTAAAGTGGAAATGTCGAGATTGAAGTTGACATTTCGGTGCTTTTTCCTGTACCCTAATAAACTTTCATATGACACTCAGACAGTGGGCTTACAACTCTTCTTTTCACGGCGACTTTGATATGTGACTTCTTTTTTATTTCCAGCACTGTGCGATTTGTGAATGTGAGCTTTCAAGTTTCTCCAACACGCTATGTCACTCGATCAACTTCCTTTTGTTGATTATACCACGGTTTATTTGAACAAATAGTATGCTTTTCCTTTGCCTCCACTTGGTATTCGCTGAAATTCTTATATTTTCCCCCGTGCTTTTCCCATTGTCTTTTCACAGAAGGCTGCGCTTAAGGGCGATTTATATTGATTTGCATATTCAAAGAGGCGTAATTCTGGGAGGAGTTGGGGCGTTACATAATGCGCGTGCACGAGCGTTAGTTTTCACGATCGGGATTATGAACGTGGAAGTTGGAGTACGCACAGATTCCTGCATCTGGATTTTCTGTGCGTAAGCACATTTCGCTTTTGTGCTTACGCCATGTTATAGTGCGAGTTCTACGCGACGGCGTTATACATGAGGCCCTGGTGGTACCAAGTGGAGGCAAAGGAAGAAACATACTATTTGTTCAAATAAACCGTGGTATAATCAACAAAATGAAGTTGATCGAGTGACATAGCGTGTTGGAGAAACTTGAAAGCTCACATTCACAAAATCGCACAGTGCCGGAAATAAAAAGAAGTCACATATCAAAGTTGCCGTGAAAAGAAGAGTTGTAAGCCCACTGTCTGAGTGTCATATGAAAGCTTATTAGGGTACAGAGAAAAAGGCACACGGTGGGGAAAAAGCACTAAATGTCAACTTTAATCTCGAATTTTCCACTTTAATCACGTAGTTTATTTTGTCATTTAGTAGAACATTATAAACTTCATCTTAAAATCGTTTAATTAACCAGTTTCTCAAAATTACATCGTAATTAAAGTAGCACGTTAAATGCTTTGTTTTGTATTTGATCTTCTACTCGTATGTGCTCTGTGTGTGTGAATCACTACTTGCTTCTTAAACTGGCTCTCTTCCTCCAACTGGACACAGAGTCCATTACATTTGTGATATTACAGCTCTCTGAATAACTAAAATACTGAGATGTATACGTGATGTCATTTTCATGATGATAGGAGCTAAAGCACATTATTAAACATGTGTTTCATGAGCCTCGTGCTCATGACAAGCATTATCTTTTGTCGAAATTTGTCGCATGCGTTTTTAGCTGTGTTGTTATTTTCTCTTTCTGTTTTATATTCAATATATATTGGTAGCGGTGCCCAAGAGTCCTTGCTTTTCTTTCCCCAAGTAACCGATCGCCACACAATCAGCTCTGTAATAGAAGTTAAGCCATCTGTAAGCTTAGCGCCGATTCTTCAAAACGTTTAAAGAACATTGAAATATCTTCGTAGTACATGTTTAATTATTCTATCCTTCACGACACTCCCAGTGAAGAATATAGATTATTTAAATGAAGTTAAAGTTTTATGTGTATAATTTAACAAACATATTTTGCTGCATTTCACCTTAAAATGATATCGTCATCATATGTAAATACGCTTTATAAAGTGGCTCAGGTTGTGAGATATTATAACTGTAGTGCAAGTTTACAGTGGGGTGATTGTACTTATAAGTACAAACCGTTCTACAAGGAGCAATTGATTGAGTGCATTTAAAGTTCTTGGGATTAAACTGTTTCTGAACCGCGAGGTCCGTACAGGAAAGGCTTTAAAACATTTTGCAGTGGCAGAGACAGCGTGTGCTTAATGCTGTATACCGATAATTCTCTTTCCGATCAGCTGCTGCTGTGATTCACACTCAGATACAGTGATATAAATACTCGAGTCGTGCAGTGAGAGTAATATGGAAAAAGATGATCCGCTGTGGCAACTCCTAACGGGAGGAGCTGAAAGAAGAAGAAGAAGAAGAAGTGAGAGTAACAACGCTAAAGCAGTTATGGTATTTGGAATACTATGGCTGTTCCCTGGACCATTATATTACGAGTTAATTACAATCAGATGCATTACACTAATAAACAATATGCGGTTAGTTTCTGTGTATTTATAAAGCCGTAATGAAAATAATGAGTAATCACACAAGAACAGTACCATTGCTTTGGCGCTGGGTGCCGCCAGTTTGCAAAACCGAGCGAGAACTTGCGTACGACAAGGCATGAGGTACCGTGGAAAAGTGCGTGGCTTTACGCCAAGTGTAGGTTTTATACATCGCGATTTGAACGTGGAAAAGTTCTTACGCAACATTTCTGTGCGTGCGCACATATACATGAGGCCCCTGGGGCCTCATGTATAACGCCGCGTAGAACTCGCACTATAACATGGCGTAAGCACAAAAGCCGAAATGTGCTTACGCACAGAAAATCCAGATGCAGGAATCTGTGCGTCTCCAACTTCCACGTTCTTTAGTTACATAAATCCCGATCAGCGTGAAAACTAACGCCGTACGCGATTTTGTAACGCCCCAAATCCTCCCAGAATTACGCCTATTTGAATATGCAAATCAATATAAATCGCCCTTAAGCGCAGCCTTCTGTGAAAAGACAATGGGAAAAGCACGGGGAAAATATAAGAATTTCAGCGAATACCAAGTGGAGGCAAAGGAAAAACATACTATTTGTTCAAATAAACCGTGGTATAATCAACAAAATGAAGTTGATCGAGTGACATAGCGTGTTGGAGAAACTTGAAAGCTCACATTCACAAATCGCACAGTGCCGGAAATAAAAAAGAAGTCACATATCAAAGTTGCCGTGAAAAGAAGAGTTGCCCACTGTCTGAGTGTCATATGAAAGCTTATTAGGGTACAGAGAAAAAGGCACACGGTGGGGAAAAAGCAAAATGTCAACTTTAATCTCGAATTTTCCACTTTAATCACGTAGTTTATTTTGTCATTTAGTAGAACATTATAAACTTCATCTTAAAATCGTTTAATTAACCAGTTTCTCAAAATTACATCATAATTAAAGTAGCACGTTAAATGCTTTGTTTTGTATTTGATCTTCTACTGTATATGTGATCTATGTGTGTGAATCACTACTTGCTTCTTAAACTGGCTCTCTTCCTCCAACTGGACACAGAGTCCATTACATTTGTGATATTACAGCTCTCTGAATAACTAAAATACTGAGATGTATACGTGATGTCATTTTCATGATGATAGGAGCTAAAGCACATTATTAAACATGTGTTTCATGAGCCTCGTGCTCATGACAAGCATTTATCTTTTCTCGAAATTTGTCGCTGCGTTTTAGCTGTGTTGTTATTTTCTCTTTCTGTTTTATATTCAATATATATATGTAGCCCAAGAGTCCTTGCTTTTCTTTCCCCAAGTAACCGATCGCCACACAATCAGCTCTGTAATAGAAGTTAAGCCATCTGTAAGCTTAGCGCCGATTCTTTAAAACGTTTAAAGAACATTGAAATATCTTCGTAGTACATGTTTAATTATTCTATCCTTCACGACACTCCCAGTGAAGAATATAGATTATTTAAATGAAGTTAAAGTTTTATGTGTATAATTTAACAAACATATTTTGCTGCATTTCACCTTAAAAATGATATCGTCATCATATGTAAATACGCGCTTTATAAAGTGGCCCAGGTTGTGAGATATTATAACTGTAGTGCAAGTTTACAGTGGGGTGATTGTACTTATAAGTACAAACCGTTCTACAAGGAGCAATTGATTGAGTGCATTTAAAGTTCTTGGGATTAAACTGTTTCTGAACCGCGAGGTCCGTACAGGAAAGGCTTTAAAACATTTTGCAGTGGCTGAGAGCGTGTCCTTAAAACTGTATACCGATAATTCTCTTTCCGATCAGCTGCTGCTGTGATTCACACTCAGATACAGTGATATAAATACCGAGTCGTGCAGTGAGAGTAATATGGAAAAAGATGATCCGCTGTGGCAACTCCTAACGGGAGGAGCTGAAAAGAGGAAGAAGAAGAAGAAGTGAGAGTAACAACGCTAAAGCAGTTATGGTATTTGGAATACTATGGCTGTTCCCTGGACCATTATATTGTTACGAGTTAATTACAATCAGATGCATTACACTAATAAACAATATGCGGTTAGTTTCTGTGTATTTATAAAGCCGCGTCATGAAAATAATGAGTAATCACACAAGAACAGTACCATTGCTTTGACGCTGGGTGCCGCCAGTTTGCAAAACCGAGCGGAGAACTTGCGTACGACAAGGCATGAGGTACCGTGGAAAAGTGCGTGGCTTTACGCCAAGTGTAGGTTTTATACATCGCGATTTGAACGTGGAAAAGTTCTTACGCAAACATTTCTGTGCGTACGCACCGTTTATACATGAGGCCCCTGGTGTTT
>NW_024380986.1:0-7369 GCF_016835505.1 Polypterus senegalus | reverse complement strand
GATCTCAATTCATCATTTTTATTATTGTTAATTTTGATGAGTCTTTAAGTCGGATCGAACTCGGGCTAGCACTACGCTCAGAATTTGAAAAGCAACCACCTTAGTTAGTTGAGCTATTGACGACGTCATTTCTTTGTAGCAAACTCGTTACTTTTGTGCTCCAAAAAATATTGTAAAGAATTAATAAATGAAATATTTTATTACTTGATCGACTAATAATAAGTGATTTAAGGATTTCACCTTTCTTTCTCAGATGTGCTTACCTATACCATGGCAAAGTACAGGGATAAACCTTTGTATACTATACTGTATTTATATTTTTTAGACATCAGACAGTAGAAGTTGCTGACGAACCCTTCTCTTCGTTGTCAGTCTGTAGCAGCGAAAAAATAAAAGCAATAAGAGTTATAACAGACGTCATTGAAGTGGAGCAGAATTTGTGTAATGTTAATGAAAATGGCCAGGAGGGGTCACTAGAGAGGTGAGTGTCAAATGCGTCAAAGCTTCAATACGATTTCCGACACAATTGTTTCAAACGTTTTGATGCATCGCGAGGCTTCACTCCGCCCATCACTAGAGCACACCATGCGGCCAATCATAAGCAAAGACAGACTAGGATCATACCATTATGTGAAAAAAGGAAGGGGTGCAGGCGCTCCGAAGACATTGAGTGTAGTGGTACAGGCCTAGCACACTGTTGTACATAAACAGGCAGCCGGCCAGCCATTCCTTTTTGTCCAATGCATGAGCTAATTTATAAATAAATAAATAACCCCGACTCCAAAGTAAACTGGGGTTCTCACCAATGGAGTGCGCTGCTTGTTAGTTTGCTCCGCAATGTTGAGATTTTGCACCCCATTTTATCGTAATAACAATCACTAAACTAATTTAATTGTAATCTAACGCGGCGCTCCGTGGTGATTTTCCGCTCGATCGGGTGTTGTGTCAGTGGGGAGGTACAGCAGCCAAAGAGACAGAAAATCCCCCGTCACATTTACGATTTTTCTCTGCTCCGAGTGTCCATTTGTTTGCCAGTTCTGGATATCGCACAGCATTACTTGTTCGAGACAACAAGGCATTCGTTTAAATGGACATATAATGAAAGACGTAACATATAAAAGTGAGGCATAATTGATTAAAAATCTACTGATGTGATGTTTATGAGGCAATCATCTTTACGATTCTCTTTACGATTGTTACTGTCAGTCCTGTAACTGCATGTCTCCTACAGCAGTGACTCACAAACTCGGTCCTGGGACCCCCTGCGGCTGCAAGTTTTTGTTCAAATCGCTTCTGTTTTTAATTGGACTGCTGGGCTAATTAAGTGGACTGTTATGTCCCAAGTTCTGTGTGTTTAGGGAACAATACATACATTAGAAAACTAGAAAACTTTGATCCTTCAGTGTTGTCTATCCGAGCATCTGTTCGGCTTGTTTTTAATTGTCATTAATAAGATACAACGAAGGGGGAAAACGGCACAGAGAAAGGGCAAAATAAAATTAAATCAACAAAAGAGAGTTTAGCCTTTAAATCTATTGTTAAAGCAGAAATATTTCTAAATGTCTTATACAGTAAATGTAAAAATCATGCCGCTGTGTTTTTCTGAATGCAAAATAAGAGAAAATAAAATTCCAGCTAATTATTCGAGCTCAGTGTTATCAGGTGTAGTCACTGATTATGATTCTGTTTGGAAGAAAAACCTGCAGTCACAGGGGGTCCCCATGCAGGACAGAGTTTGGGAAACACTGTTAGGAAGGATTGCCTGTACTGTCCAGTAAAAATAACTAAAATATTCTTCGTTACTCGTTTGAATGTGCACGTCACGCCTTTACATTTTTGTCACTTGCCTTTGAGGCCACCGTATTAACTGGAGAAAATTAACGCGTTAAAATGAATTGCAGACATTTTGGGCGGAGTGAAGTCTCACCAACCATAGAAACATTTGAATCCTTTGTGTCGGAAATCGTATCGAAACTTGGAAGCATTTGACACTCCGCTCTCTAGTGACACCTCCTGGCCATTTACATTAACGTTACACAAACTCACAAAACTTTAATGGCGTCTTGGACTTGGAGCCCCGGCTCTTTCAATGAATATTCATTTTTACACTGTATCTGAAATAGAGAAACAACTAAAGGATTTCTTCTGGTTGTACAGGAATAGTTGGCATTCGCAGTACTGTGTCCATAAAAACACTTGGAAGGTAGATTTCAAATCCAAACCTTTAAGTTGCAGATATAACTTTACATATGATAGTGTCTGTGTGTGTGTGTGGTTTACAATAAAAATAAAGTAGATCTATTCTTAGTTCTCAAATTACACATAAAAAAAATCGCGTTGCAAATCATACACGAAAATTAATCTTAAAGTTGCAATACTGAAGCTATAATTAAAGACACTATTGAGAAACGTTTTGTGTTAATGAAATTACAAGCGTAACTATTATAACACAAACGAAAAACAAATGAACAGAACTTACACAGCTTCACTTGACGCACACTATTTCTAAATCAATCAATCAATCAATCAACATTTATTTATATAGCACATATTCATACAAAAAAATGTAGCTCAAAGTGCTTTACAAAATGAATAGAAATAGAAGACACAATAAAAGATAAACATAAGTCAACATTAATTAACATAGAATAAGAGTAAGGTCCATGGCCAGGGTGGACAGAAAAAACAAAAAAAACTCCAAAGGCTGGAGAAAAAAATAAAATCTGTAGGGGTTCCAGACCAAGAGACCGCCCAGTCCCCTCTGGGCAATCTACCTAACATAAATCAAACAGTCCTCTTTGTATTTAGGGTTTTCATGGAAGGACCTGATGATGATGGTCACGTAGACTTCTGGCTTTCAGTCCATCAATGTTGGTGCATCATGATGCTTTGAGTAGGTGGTGGCGCAGCCACCACAAAGAAACCGGAAAAGAAACAGAAGAGAGAGTAGGGGTCAGTACGGATTTTAGAGCCACCATGAATAGTTATTATGAAGAATTGAACATACAGAGTATCAGTATTAAGTTAAAGTGAAGTTATAAAAGGCCATGTTAAAGTAATGTGTTTTCAGCAGTGTTTTAAAGTGCTCTACTGTATCAGCCTGGCGAATTCCTATTGGCAGGCTATTCCAGATTTTAGGTGCATAGCAGCAGAAGGCCGCCTCACCACTTCTTTTAAGTTTAGCTTTTGGAATTATAAGGAGACACTCATTTGAAGATCTAAGGTTACGATTTGGAATATAAGTGTCAGGCATTCCGATATATAAGATGGAGCGAGATTATTTAAGGCTTTATAAACCATAAGCAGTATTTTAAAGTCAATCCTGAATGACACAGGCAACCAGTGTAGTGACATCAAAACTGGAGAAATGTGTTCGGATTTTCTTTTCCCAGTTAGGATTCTAGCAGCTGCATTCTGCACTCGTTGCAAATGATTTATGTCTTTTTGGGTAGTCCTGAGAGGAGTGCGTTACAGTAATCTAGTCTACTGAAAACAAAAGCGTGAATTAATTTCTCAGCATCTTTCAATGATATAAGAGGTCTAACTTTAGCTATGTTTCTTAAGTGAAAAAATGCTGTCCTAGTGGTCTGATGAATATGCGATTTAAAATTCAGATTACAGTCAACGGTTACCCCTAAATTTTTTACTTCCGCCTTAACTTTTAATCCTAGTGCATTAAGTTTATTTCTGATAACCTCGCTGAATCCATTATTGCCAATTACCAAAATTTCAGTTTTCTCTTTATTTAGTTTGAGAAAATTACTATTCATCCATTCAGAAATACCAGTAAGACATTGTGTTAGTGTATCGAGAGAGTCGGAGTCATCAGGTGCTATTGATAAGTACAGCTGTGTGTCATCAGCATAGCTGTGGTAGCTCACGTTGTAACCTGAGATAATCTGACCTAACGGAAGCATGTAGATTGAGAATAACAGCGGACCCAGGATAGAGCCTTGTGGAACACCATATCGGATATCATGTGTCTTTGAGATTTGATTACCACAACTCACAAAGAATTTTCTCCCTGCCAGGTAGGATTCAAACCAATTTAAGACACTGCCAGAGAGGCCCACCCATTGACTAAGGCGATTTCTAAGAATATTATGATCAATGGTGTCAAATGCAGCACTCAGATCTAAGAGGATGAGAACAGATAAATGGCCTCTGTCTGCATTTACCTGCAAGTCATTTACTACTTTAACAAGTGCAGTTTCTGTACTGTGATTTGTTCTGAAGCCTGACTGAAAAGTATCAAGAATAGCATGTTTATTTAGGTGGTCATTTAACTGCATAATGACTGCCTTCTCTAGAATTTTACTTAAGAAGGGTAGGTTAGAAATGGGTCTAAAATTTTCAAAGGCAGAGGGGTCAAGATTATGTTTCTTAAGAAAGGGTTTAACTAAAGAACTTTGTGAAGTGCAAATACTTAAACAAACAGTGAAAACAACCCTGGTTTCTCTTTCTTCCTGCTACCCACAGTACTTCGCTCAGCGGAAGGCATTTCTAAGTCCGTTCTCCTGGTGCCTCATGTATAACGCTGTGCGTAGAACTCCCACTATAACATGGCTTAAGCACAAAAGCCGAAATGTGTTTACGCACAGAAAAATCCAGATGCAGGAATCTGTGTGTTCACCAACTTCCACGTTCTTCCGCTACATAAATCCCGATCAGCGGGAAAATTAACGGTCGTGCACGCGCATTATGTAACGCCCCAAATCCTCCCAGAATTACGCCTATTTGAATATGCAAATCAATATAAATCGCCATTAAGTTCAGCCTTCTGTGAAAAGACAATAGGAAAAGCACGGGGGAAAATATAAGAATTTCAGCGAATACCAAGTGGAGGCAAAGGAAAAACATACTATTTGTTTAATTAAACCGTGGTATAATCAACAAAAGAAAGTTGATCGAGTGACATAGCATGCTGGAGAAACTTGAAAACTCAGATATCAGTCACCGTGAAAAGGCGAGTCGTAGCCCACCGTCTGAGTGTCATATGAAAGCTTTTAGGTACAGAGAAAAAAGGCACACAGTGGGAAAAAAAACACGAAATGTCAACTTCAGTCTCGAAATTTCAACTTTAATCATGTAGTTTATTTTGTCATTAAAGTAGAACATCATTAACTTCATCTTAAAATCGTTTAATTAACCAGTTTCTCAAATCACATCGTAATTAAAGTAGCACGTTAAATGTTTTGTTTTGTATTTGATCTTCTATGTGCCAATGTGTGTGAATCACTACTTGCTTCTTAAACCGGCTCTCTTCCTCCAACTGGACACAGAATCAATTACATTCGTAATATTACAGCTCTCTGAATAACTAAAATACTGAGATGTATACGTGATATCATTTTTATGATGAAATGACTTAAAGCACGTTATTAAACATGGGTTTTACAGCGCAGTGATTGTGCACGACCATCAATGAAACTATTTATTGCAGCAGTACTCAGGGGCGGCTCTCTGTGGTGGCACTGGGCAGAGGAAGAATCGGTGGCTCCTTTGCCGCCAATGTCAGTGAGGTAGCTTATGCACGGCGGATGGCCACGTCAGTTGCGGACACTGCATAGCCGCCTCGTGCTCATGACACAAGCATTTAATTTTTGTCGAAATTTGCCGCTGCGCTTTTAGCTGTGTCGTTATTGTCTCTTTCTGTTTTATATTCAATGTATATTGGCGTGGCCGCCCATGCAGCTCTTGCTTTTCTTTCTCCAAGTAACCGATTGCCATCTGTAATAGATGTTAAGCCATCTGTAAACTTAGAGCACTGATTCTTTAAAAAGTTTAAGGAACACTGAAATATCTTCGTAGTACATGTTTAATTATTCAATCCTTCACGCCAGTCCCAGTGAAGAATATAGATTATTTAAATGAAGTTAAAGTTTTACCTGTATAATATAATAAACATATTTTGCTGCATTTCATCTTAAAAATGATATAGTCATCATATGTAAATATGTGCTTTATAAAGTGGCTCAGGTTGTGCAATATTATAACTGTAGTGCAAGTTTACAGTTAGGTAATTGTACTTATAAGTAAAAACAGTTCTACAAGGAGCAATGATTGAGTGCATTTAAAGTTATTGGGATTAAACTGTTTCTGGACCGCGAGGTCCGTACAGGAAAGGCTTTAAAACGTTTTGCCGTGGCTGAGACAGCGTGTCCTTGAAGCTGTATACCGATAATTCTCTTTCCGATCAGCTGCTGCTGTGATTCACACTCAGATACAGTTATATAAATACTCCGAGTGGTGCAGTGAGAGGAATATGGAAAAAGATGATCCGCTGTGGCAACTCCTAACGGGAGGAGCTGAAAGAAGAAGAAGAAGAAGTGAGAGTAACAACGCTAAAGCAGTTATGGTATTTGGAATACTATGGCTGTTCCCTGGACCATTATATTGTAACGAGTTAATTACAATCAGATGCATTACACTAATAAACAATATGCGGTTAGTTTCTGTGTATTTATAAAGCCACGTCATGAAAATAAAGAGTAATCACACAAGAACAGTACCATTGCTTTGACGCTGGGTGCCGCCAGTCTGCAAAACCGAGCGGAGAACTTGCGTACGACAAGGTATGAGGTACCGTGGAAAAGTCGTGGCTTTCGCCAAGTGTAGGTTTTATACATCGCGATTTGAACGTGGAAAAGTTCTTACGCAACATTTCTGTGCGTACGCACCGTTTATACATGAGGCCCCTGATGACTGAACTCCGCTTCTCAGACACTGCTGCCCCAAATATGTGGTGTATATTTGCTCCTCGAAGGGTGGAATTCTTATGGTTCAGTAGTCATATTGTTGGAGTCATTGTCTTGAATTTCAGGCAGAGGAATCAGACACTCTACAGGTCATGTTAATATTCGGTCCTTGATTTTAACGCCTGCCGATTTGACCTGTCCATCTGGCCCAGGAAACACCTTGATGACTCTTCCAATTAGCCAGCATGCTCTAGGGCAGGCGTACCCAATGCATTGATCGCGATTGACCGGCAGATCGCAAAGGTAGTGCAGGTAGATTGCGTAGCATTAAAAAAGTAATAATAAACGTTAGTCTATCATATATCCTCCCTATGGCATTTGCCACTTGATTAACATACAGGGCGGCCAGTTTAAGATCTCTTCTTCTGTCATTCCGTACACACGATCAAATGCGCGGGCTACTGTAAAACTCCGGCTATCTCAGTGATCTAGTTTGCCTTCCAATTTATATCGACTAAAGAAGGGATTTTAAAAAAATGTTTGGGGAGGGTATTGGCTTTATGTGGAGTTAGAAGAGGATTTTTTTCTCTCACAATGTCACAATCGAAGTGCGTCTGTCTGAACCCTAAATCCAAAGAGGACTGTTTCATTTATGTTAGGTAGAATGCCCA
>NW_024380985.1:0-17319 GCF_016835505.1 Polypterus senegalus | reverse complement strand
TTTAGCAAATTAGACAAGACAAAATACCTGAGTAAAGGAGGAGACTGTTCTAAATACAAGGGGAATCCTACATAAACATCAAAATTCCATTCTGCAGGTATTGAACTGTTCGAAGTTACCCCTATTACTTGCCCAGAGTTCACGCATTTTTAATTGTTTACATCCCTCCCGCAGACGTAGATAGCGGGGCATAACCATTGGGCGGAATACAAACAGACCTGATGTGTTTGACGCATAGACTTTAACCAGGGATGCACAACATTACCTGCCTCCCAGGGGATTGTAAACCAGGAAAGGACTTGAACACTGATGCAACGGAGCTACAGCGCCACCCTGCTGCCTCTCTGGGAAAGCAGATCATAACCCTTCCCGCCCCCCCCCCCCCCCCCCCCCCCCCCCCCCCCCGCCCCCCCCCCCCCCCCCCCCCCCCCCCCCCCCCCCCCCCCCCCCCCCCCCCCCCCCCCCCCCTTTTTTTTTTTTTTTTTTTTTTTTTTTTTTTTTTTTTTTTTTTTTTTTTTTTTTTTTTTTTTTGGGGTTTTTCGCCTGCACCTTGTCATGGATGAAGACCGGGGAGCGGTTCCGTTCCAACCGGGCCATTCAGGAATGTCACCCTTGCGGCATCTGGAAAATGTGGGACGAAATGATCATCTAATGTTACAACGACCTCTCCCCACGACGAGGCAGTGGTGGTGGCATGAATCAGACTGTTCTAACAGAAGACCCGGTATATGCCTCGAATCAGGCTGACAGCAGCAAACACCAGGAGCCCAAGGGGAGGACTTTCCCCTTTTTCCCCTAATATATGGACTCAATAAACTCAGAGTCTGCCACCCCAAAGGTTGGTGAGCTACCAGTGCTTGGGGCTGCACATGAAATTTGGCAGGAGAGGGAGTAGAACCTAATCGGCTTTGTTAAATACCAAACCCACACACCTGAACACCAGCAAAACCAAGGAGCGGGTGGTGGAAAAGGAGACCCAGGCCCTCTCTGACCCCGTGATATGTGAGGTACTCTGGCAATGGTACAGACCTATTAAATACGTGAGGGCAGCTGGATAAATCTGCAAACCTTTGATGCCTGTGAAAGGGGATATACTCTTCGGGCGCCCTTTAAACTGCAATAAGATGGTGAGATGTTCACAGACGCAGTGCCCTCTTCTACGCGGGTGGGGGCCTGGGGAGGCAGCTTTAAAGAAGGACTTCACACCTGACAACCGGGGAGGAAGGCAGACTTATGGGCATTGACTGACATTTGATATCCGTGGCCAGAGACGAGGGGCCCGGCAGCTCCTGTCATCCGGAGAATCCACTGCATCCAGAATATCACTCCAGCGGGAGCAGTTCACCCTACGACGCTGTCCCGCCGCTCCACTGACAGACTGAGGAGAAGTTCCTCCAACACATGAAAATTCTTCTAATTCCACCCAGGTGGTAAACGTATATTAAACAGTTAATTCTTGTTTTTACTTTTTTATCACTCTTTAATTTAATATTGCTATCAGTATGTTTGCTGCTGATATGGGAATTCCCTAATAAAGTACAACCCAGTATCTATCTATGGAATTACAAAAAAAGTTACATGCAGTGGCCGTTAATAATTTTAAAAGGTTAGTGCAGAATCCTCTATGCACCCATACTGCCAACTAGATACTTAAAACCATTTTATTATTTACTGGCTAGTTAGTGTTTATTGTAGTCACTAACAGTGTAAGCTAAAGACTTCCTTTCCCATAGCCACTTCCCAATAAATGTTTTTAATATGAATAAAAAAGTTTCAGGTATAAAGAGTTTAGGGAACCCATGACAGATTCCTATTTCATTCAGGACTATGAGAGCAGGAAAAATAACAAAGCAGATTTCTGCATTATAAAAATAACATTAAGTTTTTTACTGTAATATAGTCATCTACCCATTTGATAAAAGTCTTTCATTCATTTTCGTTAGATGTCTAAATAAACCTTGATTAAAACCATTTTTTATTAGAAGTCAACTTCCTAGGATCAACATACTCACCAAAGAATTTCTTTGTGACAGATGAACTTGATCCAAGACGCTTAAATAATTAAATTAAATTTCTTTTATTTCAATAAGTGATTAATTTATCTAAAATTTTACGGATTGACATCACGAGGGACATTTCAATGGACTTGCACTCAAGCTCAAGGAGATAAGAAAATGTCAACCCTATTATTTAGTTTCTTTTTGACGGCATACACCAATTTCATTACTTGCAAACCAAATTTTGTACACTTGATGAATGCTAAAATGTTTTGAATTTGTTGCCCAGCATGACCTTGAATTAAGAAAGCTTCACGGAAAACAGATACCTTTTAAAAGAAATCAATTGATATTATGTACTTTGTCAGCTAAAATAGGCTATCTTTTGAAATTGTATACTTAGTATCCCTTTTGCATTCCATTAAGGTAAAAGGTAAAAATCGGGCATTTTCCACATTAAAAGCAACTAGTAGTCATTGCTATAAATGAATTGAAGCTAAATCATTTTGGCTCCGGGAGATAAATTTAAGAGGCCTAGTTTCATAGAGAGGTTCTAAATTGAAATTTAACATTTTATATGTAATTGCTCACTGAGAATTTTGTGAATCCTGTCCAAATGATAAACTCCTGTAGCTTTAAAACATAATTTTAAGAAGCTTGGCTCCCAAGAGGCTGTTTCAAAACTCCTTTTCCCTTTCGAAAAGAGATTATAGACATTCCCAAGGAAATTCTTACTTTTACCATGAAAAGAACCATATAAGAGTCTTTTTCTTTGAAGTGTTTCTGAAAGAAAAATGCTTACTACTTAGGAGAGAAAATTTATTAACAAAGTAAAATTCATTCTAGGTTGAATAAGTGCATTGTTGAAAAAACAAATAGTAAAACTGACTGATAAAACAATTTCCAGGTACATTCTGCCAACATTTTCCCAGCTTAAAAAAAATATTTCAGAATACTGAATGTACATGATAGCATTTCTCAATGCGTAAGATACATATTTTTGTCTCACCAAAAAGTTTTAATTGATAAAGGATAACCTTAGCAGCATGTTTATAATCATTAAAAATGTTTGTCTTATGTGTTGCAATGTGATGTATGAATGTGTTCTGTGAAGGACTGATGCCGGAAAGGTGCTGATCCCTGTGACCTGACATGAATTAAGAAATTATGAATGAAAACATATTGATGAATTTGTTACAGTTGCTTACTGTACTTGACTAAAGTAATATGCTCAAAATGCCAAGAAATGGTAGCATTTTTCTAAATTTAAAAGCAAAAATATAACCTTTAATATCATATACATTGATTTTATTAAAATATGAAGTTTCTGAAATTATGTTTTAAATCAAAAAATTAGAGATATTGAAATTTCGTTAGAGGATATGTGGTACAATATTACTTTCTAAGATTAAAGGGCATATTTTAGCTAAATAGTAAAAAAATGTTATCAGTGGTCTCTAAAGGAAACTTAAAATGGGCAGGGGGAGGTAGTGATTGGACTTTAAAAATAAAATGATTATGATTCAGTGTATCCTAACAAGTCAGCTGACCTAACATAAAACATTGGGGTAAAGGTGTTTGTCATTTTCAAAACAATATTAATGAGATTACAGTATTAGGTAACCTGGGTGATTCTGTTTTCTCCAACCTAAAGCATAGTTTCTTAGGTTAACTTCAACCCTAGTTTATGTGAAAAGTTTGGGGTCTTCCACTAAAATTCTGGAGAAAAATCCTTCTAACCTCCAACGGACCCTGATTCAGTTGAGAATATAATGATGCATTTGTTAATAAAGGTGCAAGACCCTAAGGTCTATCTTTACCAAAGACTTCTTTACAAGTCATTTCTGTTTCCAGCAAAGTGTTAGGTGTAATCCTGTCTATTCAAATCCAAATGCTATATAACCATTACTGAAATTTAAATAAGTTAATTTCTATAATACTAAATTTTAGAAACTTAAATTTTCCTGCCGCTGTAAATCTCTTTAAAAATAATACACTTGTGAAACATAACAGAGCAAATACACACTTAAGTCGCATCCTAAACATGGTAAGATTTTAACATTATAGCTCACATGACAAACGTAAAAAAGAAAAGCCCAGAGTTGCCAAACAAAAAAAAAGGTAAAGATATTGAATTCAAGAAGTATTTCAAAGATATGGCAAACTAGGCAACTAAAATACCTTCGGAAAAACCAAAATATTTGGGACAAGACTGTTGAAAGTCTATTAATGTACAGTATCTATTAAATTATCTATGAACTTATCAGAGTAATCTGAATATTTTTATAATCCTTGTCACTAGCGCATGGGGCAGCTAAAGGGCTTATGTAAGGGCAGTTCCGGGAATACCGGATGGGCAGAGCACATAACTCTTTTCTCCCTTGCCTGCAGACCATTCGAGACCCCACGGGTCCATGCCAAGGGATGTTTGTTTGACTTGGTTTTGGAAAGCAGTGTGAATTCATTTGATCGACTTTTGCAGCCAGGAAATCAATTAATGGGTGGCTGCCCCAACCCTTTTCATGACTCACATTTTCCTCTTTTTTAGACACTCTCAACAAGTTGTATTTTATATCCATCTAAATTTTAAAACCCATCAATTTTCAATATGAATCATTGAAGGGGAGTCCATCTTGACAAATAGCATAGATGTTGGACTTAGTTAGGGACAAACTCATTAATGACACCCCCAAACTCACAAAAAGCTAAAATACAGTTTACCGATCAGTATTATTTGTAAATTCAGTTTGTAAAGAAACTAATATTGCCTCCACTTTCATTAGAGTAAAAAAGCAATGTTTCAATAAGCCGCATCCTTTTTGTTTCACAATGAATCAATGGAAAACAACATTTTGAATTAAACATAGATAGATAGATCTATGTATATATATATATATATTTTTTTTTAAAAAGTACTTTATTGAACCAAAACAACAAGAACAAATATAAAAAGAAATGAATAGTAAAAAAAACTTTCAAATATTCTATCCCTTTTAAACCCCCGAACCCAAAACACATTTAAATATATAAATATTTTATTTTTTCCCGCTCTCCTCCCAGTGTCCTACTCATTTATGTTCATAATAACAAAACAAGGCCCAGTGAGCCCAGATCCAGTGTGTTGTTCACTAAGTTTCACTTGTACAAATAACTAAATTTTTAATAATTTTTCAACAGTGAGTTATAAATTGATTATCAGTTCTCCTTTTTAGCACACAGCCCTTTCGAACATCTTTCATCCTCAAAATGTCCATTTGTGCATTAGTTTATAATAAGTAAATTCCAGTTTGATCCTCGAGTGAAGTTCAGTTTAAACAGTAATGGGATGTCACAGGTCCTTTCCACACTGTTTATTTTGTGTTTTTTAAAATTCAGTTTTTCTCACCAAGCAAAAGTTCATCAACTGTGTCCTGGCCTGTTGTTCTTATTATTTTGGCTCCATAAATAAACATCACATTAAAATCTGATCTTGTACACAAATCAGTTAAAACCCAAAAACCTCCCACCCACGGATGATACAAACAGATGAAAAGGGTTTCTTTGCCCACAAAATCACATCTGTCACATCTCCTCATAAGTTTGATTCTTTAAGAAGGAGTTTGTGGCTATGACGCCGGCCCAACTCCCATTGTAGGTCGGGCCCTTTTTGTTGTTTGGGAGGCATGTAAGCCCCTTCCAGGTAGGCACCCTCCCACCTACTACACCAAATGTTCTCCATTAATCAAAATTGTCTTCAGGGAAAGAAAAATGACACTTTCACACAATAGTGATGAAGTTCTATTTTGGACAGAGACATAAATGACACCACATTTCGTCTCAAGGTAAAAACCGAGTTTTAGGGAAGGAGTTGGGGATCAACAGAGGACAGCCCCGGGGATCTGCAGGTGGTGCTGATGGAGTCCTCAAGTCTGTGATGCTCTTTAGCCACAGAAGAGAGAAAGCTCTTGATCATCCTCACTGAATTTTACACCTAAAATTTGCAAAACTGAAGGCTCCACAAATGTCTGTTGATCCATCATATATGTAGCTGATTATTAAAATCCATTTCAATCAATAAATCAGTAAAATTTACCCTCGTTGAGAGCACAAGAAAGGAAGTTAAAAATTAAAGGCTCATCATGCAACCAACCCATGTACTAAAATGTCTTTTTAAAACAAGATGCTAGATTAATAAGCATCCCTATAAAAATTTGGGGAACACTGAAAGGTCCATTTCATTCATTTCCATTACCAAAAACTGTTTGTCAAATCCATAATCTCCTACTCGAAAAAAAAAATGAAGTGCCAAATCCTCCAAATCAGATGGTGAGAACAAACAAAAGGTTTTGAATTACCAGGAGTTGAAAGCCTGCAACCTTTGAAGGTACATCAATAAGTCCCTGACCTCCTTGTTCCACTGGTAGAAACAGCACACCTGTTGCAGCCAAGCAAACCATCCCAAAAAAAAAGCTAAAAATTTTGGGTCTTATAACATCCGTGGAGGAGGATCTCCCACACATAAGTTTATGCCAAAGCATCGATGCAACTAAGATGTTCACCACAATTACCCTCCCCCTAAAAGACAGTTTGCCACAATCCATTCCATTTGTTCAGTCGAGCAATGACTTTATCCAAAATGCCCTCCCCATACTTCTCATCCACACCTTCACCTCCCAACATCATCCCAAGTTAACAAAAACACTTCCTGTTCCAGGTCAGATTTGCAGGAAGTTTGGGTAAGGGAAAGTTCAACCCAACAGCTGAGTAGGATAGCATTGCTTTGCCCAGTTGGCCTTAGCTGAAGAGATTCTTGAAATGGTGTTTGACATGAAACTACCACATTTGACATTGTGGCAGATTTGACAAATAGGACATGTCATCTGTATAGGCCAAAACATTTGGCAGTGACCATTGGGCGGGAAGGAGATTCACACCGCAGTCTCTGAATAATCTGATAAAGGAATGGTTCAATCGACAAAGAATACAACATCCCTGATAAGGCGCCCCTGTAACCCCCCTTGACCAGGAAAGAGGACTCAGAGTGCAATTAATTTTAAAATACCAAAACCTAGTATATAAAAAGACTTATCATTTTGATAAAATTATCCCCAATCCCAAGCAGTTCAATGTGTTAAACAAAATCTGGATCAACTCTATCAAAAGCCTTTTCCTGATCAATAAAAAAACACAGATCAACATGATACATTCTGGACGCTGCAATGAAGAAAATGTTATCAAAAAATTTACTGGTCAGGTACACAGTAAGTTTTACAGGAATTATCCACCAAACCCATTACAGTCCTCAGACGATTTGCCAAAGCCCTGGGGTAAAATCTTAAGTCTGTACAGAGCAGACTAGCGGACACCAGTTCTTTATTTCATAGATCTCCTTTTCAGAAGAAGAGTGATCACGCCTTTGCAGCTTAGAGGTAACGACCATCTTTTAAGCTTCCATGAACACTGCATGCACGCCAGCTCCCAGTAATGGCCAGAACTGTCTGTAGAACTCAACGAGAAGACCATCAATCCCTGGAGGCTTTCCTGTGTTTAGATCAGAAAGTGAATCCGACATTTCCGAGAAGTTATCACAGAGTCCAGTTTTAGCTTAAAATCATTTGGGATCTTAGGGAAATCCATTGAGAAAATCAACCCCCAAATTATCAATACAATTGTCCTAAATAAATTTGTATAAAAGGAAAAATCAAAGTCTCGGATGTCTTCAGTGGTGGCGAGTCCCTCCTCTGCATCGGTAGCATGTGAATCAGTTTGTTTGGGCTTTTTCTTTTCCAACCCAAAGAAAAATTTTGTAGGTATCCAAATGATTTATGTTTTAAACATGACCTCATCAAGGCCCTTGTGCACGAAAACCAAAAGATCAGCAAGGGAATGCTTTTAGATGTTAGAGCAGAAAAAAATCCTCAGCAAATCCCTTTGTAAAACATCCTGCAGTTTCAAAACGTTTTCTTCAAAGGTCCTGTTCAGCAGGCACTTGAGGGCTTCTTATGTGTATTGTTGGCAAAAAGCCTTTATCTGAACTTTGAAATGTCCCACCACTGCTTGAGTGAATCAAATCTAGATTTGCAACAGTCCACTGCTTCCAAAAATTCTAAAACATTAACAAAAAATGTACATCTTCTAGTAAAAACTTTTTAAAAAACCAGAAAGGTTTGGAAAAGGTTTCTTTTTTGGGATGACAACTTTCAGCCCCACCAAAGAATGGTCAGAAACGCCAACAGGAGAGATAGAGGCAGAAGGGACAGTATTCAGATTGTGACTGGGACAGTAAAAACGACCCAATCGAGCCTAGAAATATTTCCACCCATCCCTTCACCTAGATGTGTGACTGATGGAAATTTTTTGATGCCAGACATTCTGGACTGGCCTGTTTTAAAAAGGGGTGCTAGGACTTGGGCAGACCCGGATGAGGTTCAATCCCATTGCGATCCAACATGTAATAATGGGAATTAAAATCACCACCCACCAGCACCAACTCACAAAAACAAAAAAAATCGACCACCCTTCATAACGATTCAAAGAAACAAACTTGCTCCCGCTGGTAGGCATGATATTAATGAACACCAGATCCTCATCCTCGCCTTTGACCTGAACCACCAGCAATCCAAAACCACCATTTTACTGATGGCAGGACCTGGGAAATTGTGCAGATTTTGAAACAATATAGCCACCCTAGACTAAGACTTGAACCATGGCCAAGAAAACCTGACCCCATCCCATTCTCTAGCCAGTCTGGTTGATTTTGAAGGTCAGAATTTGTCTCCTGTAGCCCATGCATAGAATTCACACTAAAGCATGGTGTCAGGACAAAAGCGAAATTTTGTACGCAAAAAAATCCAGGGTGATAAATCGTGTGTTAACCAACTTCCACGCTCTTCCACTACATAAACCCGTCAGCGGAAAAGTAACACATGTACACGCCTTCCCCGTCCTGCCCTGTCTCCTCCCAGAATTATACCTTTTAATATGCAAATCAAATAAATAGCCCTTAAACTCTGTGCTGTGAAAACAATGGCAAAAGCATGGGGAAAAAAATAGAATAGAAATAGAAGAATTTCAGTGAACCAAGGGAGGCAAGGAAAATGACTGTTTATTGGTTTAAAAAGTGGTATAAACCTCAAAAGGAAGTTGGGTCGAGTGACATGAGGTCAGAGAAACTTGAAAGCTCAAGTTCCCCCAAAAACCACAGTGCTAAAATAAAAAGAAGTTGTCGATATCAAATTGCTGTAAAAGGTGAGCCCCAAACCCACCATCTGAGTGTCATATGAAAGCTTTTAGGGTACAGAGAAAGAAAAATAGGGACACAGGGGAAAAAACTTGAAATGTCAACTTAAACTCAAATGTCCATTTTAATCACATAGTTTATTTTGTCATTAAAGTAGAACATTATAAACTTCATCTTAAAATCGTTTCTCAAATCCCATCATAACTAAAGTAGCATATTAAATGCTTTGTTTATATATGTTCTATGCTCTATGGTGTGAATCACTACATGCCTTAAATGGGCTTTCTACCCCCAACAGGAAAACAGAATCCATTAAATTTGTGATATTACAGCTCTCTGAATAATTCAAATACTGAGATGTATACTTGATATAATTTTCTGTTGATAGGAAACTAAAGCAGTATTAAACATGAGAACATGGTGGAGTGATTGTTCATGCCTCAGGCATGATGCTTGCTGCGCCATGCCAAACCTTCGTGAAAAAAATTTATTGCATCAGTACTGCTCTTTCAATTGTATTAACCCACAAATCCTGTCTCCTTTTTTTTCCCAAAATACCCAATTGCCACACAATCAGCTTCCAATAGAGTTTAAACATGTAAGTTGAGAACCCGATTTTTCAAAACTTTTAAGGAAACATTGAAATATCTTCGAAAGCACATGTTTGATTATTCTTATCCCTTTCCCGTGTCGCTACCAGCCCCAGCAAGAATAAAGCACAGGCAGGGAACATCCGTGAACGGAGTGCCAGCCCCATTGCTAGTGCTAAACACCGTGTCCTCACATGTTTAATTATTAACAATATAGATTTTTAAATTAAGTTAAAGTTTTATCTGATAATATAATAAACATATTTGCTGCATTTCATTTAAAAAAGATATTGCTCATATGTAAATTAGGGTTATAAAGTGGCTCAGGTTGTGCAATAGGACTGTATTGCAAGCTTACAGTGAGGTAATTGTACTCATAAGTACAAACAGTTCTACAAGGAGCACTTGATGAACTGATTGATTGCATTTATAGTTCTTGGAAAATTGTTTCTTGAACCGCGAGGTCAGTACAAAAGACCTGAAGCATTGCCCTGAGACAGTTCAAATAGGCAGATTGCTGCAAGGCAGTTGTGTGCTAGATGCTGCATACCAAAATTCATTTTCCAATCAGCGCTGAGATCTGTGATTCCCTACCAGATACGTATATTGATACTTTTATTGGTGCAGGAGAGGGTAATGAAGATGATTCCATCGTGCACCCTAACGGAGCAGTAAAAAGAAGAAGTGCAGTGATGTAAAGAAAGCAGCTTATGGTATTTGAATACTTTGACTATTCCGGGACCATTATATTGTTACAGGATAATTACAATCAAATGCTTTTAACCAAAAAACAAAATTTTGTAATTTTTAAATTTTTAAGATAAAGCTGTGCAGGGATGGGATCTAAAAAAAAAGGGAAACCCACTGAACAAAGCACTCTGAGCGCTGGGGCTGCCAGTTTGCAAAACGAGAGAACCTATGCACCAGGGTTTCAGTTTGCGTTAAATGTCCGGTTTTATGCCAAGTTTAGGTTTTATCTATCGCAATTTGAGTTGGGAAATGGGAGACACAACATTTTTAAGGACAACTGTTATACATAAGCCCTGGGGCAGGCTACATGCAAAGCTTTTGTTCTAAGAATTTTAATAATCATAGCCCCTTTTTTGTACCTCCTCACAGCCATTTAACATTTAAATCTGAAGTGCCAATGGAGTCCCTAAAAAAAGACACCACACCAAACAAATGAGCTACAAAGAGACAACCATTATTTTTTGTGAGAGTTGTGCCTTTGTTGACAATTTTTTAATCTGGTTGTTTTTTGCTCCTGCTTTACTGAACTGCTTCAAGAATAACTCTTGTGCAGACCAAGAAATAACTGAGATCTGAAACTCTACTCCTTCTTGCCAGCAAACTCCAAAAATCCCCTTATGGAGTACTTTTAACTGCCATTCTAGTAGATATTGAAATGCTCATGTCATTCACCTCCCACACGACCCAACTTCTGGGGTTGGTTTTCACAGCTTGTTCAAAATTTTTTCACACCAACTACCGCCAGTCCCCCTTTATCTGGAAATTTAAGGGTCTTCCAGACTTTTCACCGCCTGCCTGCCATTCCCTCCCCCGCTGCAGTCTCGTTTTCCTCTTTCATTAATGACTCTTAACCGCCATTGCTCAGATTCATGTTTCACTCATTTTACTGGGGCCCCTATAGCCCCCAGCCAACTGGCTGCCCCACCCGTCTTTGACTCAGGCAATTTAAATTGTATTCTGATGAGACGTCTTCAACTTACCCGTTTGGATATTATCTTTTATTTTACAGCTTTCATGGTAGCCTGTCAAAGCATAATGCACAAACACACTCTGCAGTGCGTTTATATAAGTTACATTCAAAACATTTGATCTCAGTGACTATTTAAGCACTCAAAATCTTTAAAGCCATTGACTGAATTTATTTATATTTTGAAAGCTATTTACAAATCTTCTAAGAGGGCCTTGTTTTTCTTATTTCACAAAATAGTAAGGATAGCAATAAGATCAGGAAAAAATCTGGGTGCAGCCCTGTTTTTATACTTAAATCTAAACCCAAATATCTATATATTTAACCTTTTAAACCAAATTCTCAAGAAAGCTAATTTACAAGTTTTAAATTCTTTCCATAATATGCATGATAACTGTCAAAAGTATGAGTTCTTATATTCTCTATTCAAAAGGCTAAAATGGTCTTAAGATTATTATGAAAATCTGGCAAATACATTTTAATACTGTTTAAAAAAGGTCCACAGCAAAATGCCATAAGATTTAAAAATATTGAATTAATTTATCATATTTTTTAATTTTAGGTTCCAGTGAGTAATTTTATTAAGAAAATGTTTCATAAAACAATCTTGCAAATGGATTTATTATTAAATGGGAAAACCCAAATTGTGCTTAAGAAATTTAGTTTGCAGTATTAATTCACAAAGATAAATTTAAGTTTGATGCAAACCTTATCAGTTATTTGGTAAAGTTCTGATTTTGTTTTAATATATTTTATTCATGGAAAGGACCCTGCAAAAATTTCCTTTTTTATTTTAACTGATTACAAAGGAATTTATGCCCCGACAACAATTTTACTGTTCTTAAATGAATGGGGGGGGGGGGGGGGGGAATATTTTTGTTGCCCTTTGTTGAAAGGGTGCAGTTTCACTTCCCAGAGTCTGTAAAATCCTTTTTTTAATGAGTTTATTTTTACTTACACTTTTTACTTAAATTCACAGAAAAGGTTGTTTTTGCCTCAATGGACTTAAAAAACTTGATACAAAAGGAAATAAGCAGGTTCCAAAGACAGAGAACAATGTATGGAATGAGTTTATAACACTTTGCAATTGAGCACTTTACAATGATACCATAAATAATGACCAATTAACTTCAAGGCCAAAACTGAAATTAAAACTATAAGAGATTGCATAAATTTTACTCTATATTTACTGTGATTTGTCTGTCTTTTAAAATTTAAATTTATTTAAATTAGTGGTTAAAAATATATATTTTTAGTTATCATTTTTTTGGAAAAATAATGCAATTTTTTTCATGTTTCCTGACTTATGCTTTTTTATATTTTTAAAAACAGAAAAAGGTTTTTTCAGGAATCAACATGCTATTTTGCACACCTGCATAACTAATGTAAACTATTTAACATTTAGTAATCAAACACGAAAGAAGTGGACACTGACCAGAATTCAACAGCTTTATGTTATGTTTTATAATTCATATTTTAGTCTACACTTAGCATCCTACTGTATAAGATCCCTCATCTTGGGTACATCTTGACTTGATTCATAAGTCCCACTGAGTACAAATTAACATTTTAAGTATAAGGTATTATTTTCATTATAGTAATGTTGTATAAACCCTCATTATAAGTTAAATGTATGATAGTAATCTTAAAAAGAAAGTAAAACCTATTATTTTTTACATTTCAAAAATAAGAGGAAGTCCTAACCCAAACGCTGAAGCCCACACCTCTCCCTGCAAGGAAGGCTTCGGGAAAGGGGAACGAATAAAAAGAAAATAGCCTAGCAAGGTCATCTTAATTAACTGAAAACATTTGAAAAAGTTTCAGTAAACAAATCAATTAGGAAATACATTTACCCTTTTTAGGTATTCCACAAAAACAGATCCCAATTATACAATTATTACTTTAAGATCAAATGTGCCCTGTGTCCTTTCAATCTGAAATTGATATACTATAACCAAAAAAACATGGGTTTTTTCAAGAATTTTATCCTCTGAATAAATCGGGCACCATCTGTATATCAAAAAACATAACTAGTTTATTCACTACCTCTGTTTTATTATAATATTTTTCTCATTTCAGAATATTATATAGTAAAAAAATAAATTAGTGAAGAAAGATTGAATGTGCACTTTAAAAACAGGCACTAAGATTAAATTATAGCTGAGAAAAATTTCCATATGAAAGTATAAGATACAAAAAAATTGTTTACAAATTATAAACATTGCTTTCAAAAGAAAAAAGAAAGATTAAGGTAGGACAAATTTAAACAAACTGTAATAACCACGTTAATACTGTGTGTAATTGTTTACAAAGGTGGACTTGAAGTCACAACACTTTTGTGGACTTGTAGACTTTGCTATTGTTAAAGAACATAAAGGACACTACAACACTGCATTCCTGGAAGTGGGTTCAAAGATTTTGCAATCAGGAAGGTGGTGACATTTGTAAATTGATTTGCCAGAAAAATAGATCTGGCATTTCAGCTACTGTATGTGATTAGCGATGCAGCAATGGATGTAGCATAATAGAATATCACCTGTTACGAATTTTGTAAGAGATGGCAGGCCCCCCAACCCGGACAGGACGCCCAAGAAGGTAAAGATGGGGAAGGCAGCGGTTAGGGTATGCCTCCAGGGAGATGGCAGCCCCTGATTGCAGCACCCGCCAAGGGATGCTAAAGGGATGGAGGAGCCATATGGATGGGTTTCCCCCAACACAGAAGTGCAAGACTACATGGGCGGAAGAACAGAAGATTTCGGCCACATAAATAAATTCCAACCTCAGCGAGGCTGTCAGGAGGTGGAGGACAAAGGTGTGGGGGAGGAGGAAGGTAAGAAGAGAGAGAAAGGACTGCATGTCATATTATTTGGTGCTTGTGTGCTGTACTGTACTGGCTGTGAAGTGGGGAGCAACAGAAACA
This sequence comes from Polypterus senegalus, assembly GCF_016835505.1. Lineage (NCBI taxonomy): Eukaryota > Metazoa > Chordata > Cladistia > Polypteriformes > Polypteridae > Polypterus > Polypterus senegalus. Next base: position 2,876 of record NW_024380985.1, on the reverse strand, counting down.
TGTACTGTTTGAACTCATGGCTCAGCCTGTCTGTGTCAAGGTTTAGGAGCAGTATCCCCCTGGTGGTCCACAGTTTTCACACAACACAGACAGCAATACAGAGCATAGGGCATAACAGGAAAGTATGAACCATTATAAAAAGTTAATAACCCAAAATTGTACATATTTGCAATAGTAATCTATATATAAAAATTCACTAAGGCAAGACAAAATTTGGGAAAACACGGGAAGAGGCGTGGATTCATTGCTGCCGACAAGGAGACACCATGGACGAGAGGAAAGAGCCACGCCCACCAACTCCAAGCATTTTTGGATACGACGAAACTTCGCAGGGCCACCACCAACTCAGACGCCACGCATCAGACAAAATGGCGCCATTTATATTCGCTCGTCAGAGGCCCATGCGTGCAGGTCAGATAGTCAGTGCATTGACTGTTCATAGAGGCATGTTTCTCGCGAGGGAATCGCCATTGCAGCGTAGAAAAGGTTTTTGAGGGTATCCCCTGGGATCCCTTTAACAACCTTTACAACTGAGGAGCAATAAACGCAGTCTTTAAAAGCCAACTTTTCGGTTATGATGCATGACCCGCACCATAGCAAACCTTTTACACGCCACATACAGCTATTGCCCGCAACAAACATGCGCCTTCTTAGATGCTCCGCGGAGAGTTCCTGCCCACCAACGCCTTTTCCCGGGCCGCGTACCCCCACTCTAGGCATTCACACTGCCCCGCCCATTTGCCGAAGCAAAACTCACCCACCACCCAGTTAGTCCCCTTTTGCTGGGGAAGAGTTCCAAGCACGCCTGAGCCACGGGCGCTTGTGCCGCGGTTCACTATTGTGTTTATTGCCTTCCAAGTTCCATCTTTTCATTCACTTACGTTAAATTTCACCCAACCCGTTTGACATCCGTATCTTCCAGAAGTGTTTAGCATTCAATAAATAATGCATGAAATTGACCGTGGGTTCACAAGCGCAGACAGGTATGGGTGCTGTTTAACCCATTCGGGTGCAAGCCATGGAATTTAATAAATGTGACCATACGCCCCCCTGCCCATTCCCTACCCCTTTTTGGGACACCCCCCCACCGCGTGGTCGGTATCGGATTATATATAAAAAGCAGCCAAAAACCCAGGGATCCTGGTCCTAAACATTCTTACAACTGAGGTTAAAACACAATGAAGTAGGCAGTCTTAAAAAGTGGTTTCGTTACGACGCTATGCACCATAGCAAAATGTTTTACACGCCAAAGGGAGCATTGTAGCACAAATGCATCTTCAGATGCCCACCTTGTTCACACCCCTCTCACCCCGCCTCACCGGATCTGTGTCTTGGGGGATTATATAAGAAAGGCAGCCAAACTGAAGAGCAATGAAAAGTTCCATCTTTTCATTCTCATTCTGTTGTATCTTCAAACCCTCCCTTCTTAGACAACTGTATCTTTCCAGAAGGTTCAAAACCCTCATTAATAGTTATGCGGCGCTTTATGCCGCTGGTTCACTATGTGTTTATTTTTCCTTCCAGGTTACATCTTTTTATTCGCATTGTTTTATTCTCACACCAACCCGCTTTGACAACCGGTTCCCGAAGTGTTCATCATTCATAAAGGGCATGACATTGAGCCGCGGTGTTGAGCGCGGAGCCGTTGAACCCCATTCGGCTGCAAACTAAGTCCCACTGGCCACTCCTACGCCCCATGTTGGCCCCAACCTTTGATACACCCTCCCACCAAACCGTGGGCGTGTGTCTTGGGGGATATATAGAAAAGCGTTCAGATCCCGGGCAGAGCAAAAGGGAAAGCCCGCCCCCTACAGGACATCTGGACTATGTAAAGACGCAACTGACGAGTTGAGGTACAAGAGGGCGGCATACTGATCGAGAAACCAGACAGCTGACGGACTTGAGCCCGTACCACTCATTTTTCCTCCGCTCCACACTCCACACCGCCAAACCATCCTATCTGGGAAAAGGCGAGGACGCGCGCCAGCATCATGTGAGCAGTGTTGGTTCGTTCGCATTGTTACAATGTTGCTTTCGCGATTATTCATTACGATTTCAAAAGCTATTTTCTCCCAGCAAAAATCAAAAACGTGTCGATTATGCCGCGAGCGGTACAATGGTTATAGTAAATATATACACAATGGAAAGAATAAGTCCCTAGCCAGGTTTTAAAACCAGCCATGGTGGGTTGCAGGTGAAGGGAGTGGGCATTCCACATTGTGAGTTGAGGAAGGTTATCTACTGCCTCTGTTCACATCAGGTGGAATGAACCAGGATTACAAAGTCAAAGAGGTATGGGCACCTAGTTGTGGGAACAGTGAGTCCACACGCAGTAGCGGCAGGGTTTAAAAAAAATATACTTAAATCACCAGCTCACTCCCGTGGTTTTACACACACAGCTGGGAGGTTGGTGGGGTAGTGAGATGGAGGCACGTGAGGGTGGTTAGTTGACTGCCCATTTGCCTCCATGGTTCACAATTGAGGCACTGCACCACAGAAGTATATAAGGGAGCTTATGAGACACAAAATCCCAAATGAAATGAAGAGACAGAGATTAAAGAAAGAACAGACAAAAGCAGGACTTGAGAGAGCTGGTTCAAGAAAGAGCAAAAACCAGGCAGCCAGTAGGAAGACTCTAGGGGGCCTTTATGGTCACAGGCGAAGGAGGCCACCCAGCGAGTGATCAGGAGCGAAGGATTAGTGCTCGATGCAGACTTGCAATAGTGCCAGGAAAGGAGGAAGTTAAGGGTAAGAAGGCCTCTGAGACACAGACTTCGGACACAAACCTGGCAGCTGGAGTCCATTGGTTCACTGGCACCACAAATGCTGCAGGTGCTGAGTAAATGGAGGAGGGGTGGTTAGGCTTGGCCAGGGAA
>NW_024380984.1:0-8678 GCF_016835505.1 Polypterus senegalus | reverse complement strand
ACTTCCACTTCATGAGACCCTCACTAGTGTTTCCTATATAGCCTTAAGTATAGATGAGACCTCACTAGTGTCCTATATAGCTTAAGTATTATTTTGGAATTAATTATGTGCTGATTTTTGTTTTCTTTGTAATATTTGAATTTTTTTTATAAATTATAGCTTTCAATTTGCTTTTTATCACATTAAAATTAAAATAAAGGTTTACATTTATTGACCAGGGTTCTTTGACAGTTTCTCTCTCCTTTCTGACAATCTCTTTGGACATTATCATAAAACATAGTGATGTGTAATGTGTGCTCCAGTTGCACAGGAAGGTTAATTAATAATAATAATAATCATCATAATTCTTTACATTTATGTAGTGTTTTTTACACTACTCAAACTGCTTCAGTAAATAGGGAGCCACTTCAACCACCATTAATGTGTACCATCCACCTGCATGATGTGATGGTATCCATTTTTAACTCCAATCGCATACACACCATACTTTAGCTGTTAGATGGTGAAGTGATGAGAGAAGATAGCTAATTAGAGACATGGGATGATTAGGAGGCTGAATGACTAGACCATGGTGGGCAATTTAGCCTGCACATAGGGATACACCCTGCTCTTTATGAAGGATGCCCAGGGATCTTTAATGACCACAGCAAGTCAGGACCTCGAATTTCCCACCATCCAAAGGACAGTACCATTTTTACAGCACAGTGTCCCCATCATTGCAGGTGGATTACCTGTTTTGAAGAACATGTAGTATGGATGCTGGATTTGCCTCTTTAGGTTCTTTCAAATACATTTCTGAAATGAAAATGTAACATATGAGCACTACTATGGCTTTGTTTTATGGGCCAGATTATTCCATTTGTTGTTTTGGTATGTCAGCTGCAATGCACTATGGCTTCCTTCTTCGATATTCAACAGGTGGCAGTACTCAGTGCACTGATCATCCCACTGAAGAAATGGTTATTACACTAAACCACAGCTAATTGCACCATTTACTTAATTATCAAACCTGCATATCAAAGTGTGGTAAGAGAGGTCTATGATATTTTGGCATATTTTAAATAAATAAATAATTGACATGCTTATGTTGAGGAGAAGCAGCTGCGAGTGATTGACTGAAAAGACGGCTCGTCTCTGTGTTAATGTGACGTGGGTGGTCCGTCTGTACATGCGGTCTGATTGTCTTGTTATCAACCCAGGGTGGCAATCAGGTGATTGCACCTGCAACCCTCCCAGGGTGTAAAAGAGAGTGAGAAGACACAGAGAGGAGGAAGAAAAAGAAAACGAAACAAAGGGAGAAACCAAGGTTAAAGAGATGAAAGTGAATGAGAGAGCAAGCAGGCAGGAACAAGTGAGTGACAGAGAAATGGAGCAAGAGCTGGTGCATGTTGAAAGGATGCAGGTGGATGAGAATGGGGCCCCAGGAAGGAGCATGTGTGGCCAGCGTTCAGGAGGGGACTGAGGGGGTCGCACCAGCTGAGCAACCAGGTAGCAGGAATGACCATCACGCTCAGGTGTGTGCTCTTGTCGGGAGGAGTCATTGAGCTGGCAGCGGTGGGAGAGCAGCGAGCTTTTGCCAGAAGGAGCCATTCAGCATTGGGTGCGGAGTAAAGTAGGGCTCGGCAGCTCTCCATCGAATGCTGTGGGATTGGCAGCAGGGACCCAGGCCTGGAGAAAAGGTTGTCTGTACCTGCTGGTGGTCTTCCTCAGACTGCAAGGTTTGAAAAAGGGCAAGTCGAGGAGATGTCAGTTATAACGGGCACCAGGGCTCTGACTTTTAAGGACAGTTTCTTACTGTGTTTTTAAGTTTGTTTTTATGGATCTTCTATTTATTGGTTTTAACCTCCATTATGAACATTTTGTTTTATTGGACATTTTATTTATTGTGGATTTTGCACTGCACTTCAGGCACTGTTTTGTTGATTTGCTTTATTTGGACTGTTTTAAAATAAAAGCACTGAACACTTTTGCACATACCCCTTGCAATTTGCTGTGTGTGTCCTCATCTGCCTGGCACATACAGTTACGTTATCAATGGTGTTGGGTTGAAGAAGCTTCCAAAACAGAAGTGGGAGCGTGGAACTGACCCACACCGCCACCTCCAGTTTAGGATTACTGGGTCAAAGCCAATCCTATCAGCACTTTTAGGAAGAATAAACAAATCCATCAACATGACTCCAGTCTGTTACTGGGTACACACATGAACAGAAGCACACGAGAACCAATGTATTGTCACCAAGTAGCATAATGTACATTTTTGGATTGTGGGAGGAAGTGTATAGACAAAAACCCATGCAGACTAGAGGAACACCTGCCAACTACATATGTACAACCAAGTTTTCCTCTTCCCTGGCAGCTCTGTCCTTAACATCCTTCTCCCAATATACTCAGCATCTCTCCTCTGCACATGTCCAAACCAACATAATCTCGCCTCTCTGACTTTGTCTTCCAACTGTCCAACTTGAGCTGACCCTCTAATGTCCTCATTTCTAATCCTGTCCATCCTCGTCACACCCAATGTAAATCTTAGCATCTTTAACTCTGCCACCTCCAGCTCTGTCTCCTGCTTTCTGGTCAGTGCCATCGTCTCCAACCCATATAACATAGCTGGTCTCACTACCGTCCTGTAGACCTTTCCTTTCACTCTTGCTGATACCCGTCGATCACAAATCATTCCTGCCACTTTTCTTCACCCATTCCACCCTGCCTGCACTCTCTTTTTCACCTCTCTTGCATAATCCCCATTACTCTGTACTGTTGATCCCAAGTATTTAAACTCATCCACGTGTGCTATTCGAAACCAGAATGCTGGAAATGTGCACAGACAGAGGTTAGACTACAGGCTCATCAAGCTGTTAAAATAAAATGGCTCACTGTATGGAAGGACCTCAGATGACTGATTTTCCACTTTTCTACATAAGGAATGGAAACTTCTAAAAGCAACATTACAAGTACATTGATTTCATTATATGTAAGTGAAGGGTATTTGCATACTTAGCATAATGTAGCTCTTGAGGGAATTATTACAAAGCCACTTCTTTAAACATATGCTGCAAGGGATGACTGTTTTTCCAGCTTCTTTGACATTTGCCTGCATGCAAAGTTTGTTCGTTGCACTAAAAACTGCCGGTAAGTACACAAACTTTACTTTTTAATATGTCAGTCAATCATTTTCTAATCTGCTTAATCAAGGCCAGGGTCTTGGGGGGTGTGGCTGGAGCCTATCCCAGCTAGCATAAGGTGCAAGGCAGGAACAACCCCTGGACAGGATGCCAGTCCATTGTAGGGCAAACACACACATCCACCAGCCACACATCAAACACACACCTGGGCCAATTTAACATCGTAATTCACCATCTTATGTCTATGGACAGTAGGAGGAAACCCATGTAAACATGCAAGCTCCATGTAGGGAAGACCCAGGATACGAGCCCTAGCCTCCTTACTGTGAGGCAGCAGCGCTACCACTGTGCAATTGTGCCTCTCACCTTTCCTTGAAGTGGTGAGTGATTCTTAAGAAGCAAATCCAAATAACTAAAACAAATAACGAAAAAAGGTGCCCAAGTAAAAAAAACCTTTGGAGTAATTGAGAAAAGTGATATATCTTGTTCTTTCGGCCACTCCCTTAGGTTGCCACAGATGGATCATCTTCTTTCATATCTTTCTGTCCTTTGCATCTTGTTCTGTTACACCAATCACCATTATGTTCTCTCTCATCACATCCATAAACCTCCTCTTAGGCCTTCCTCTTTTACCCTTGCCTGGCAGCTCTATCCTTAACATCCTTCTCCCAATATACTCAGCATCTCTCCTCTGCACTTGTCCAAACCAACACAATCTTGCCTCTCTGACTTTGTCTCCAAACCATCCAACCTGAGTTGACCCTCTAATATACTCATTTCTAATCCTGTCAATCCTCATCATATGCAAAGCAAATCTTAACATCTTAAATTCTGCCACCTCCAGCTCTGTCTACTGCTTTCTGGTCAGTGCCACCCTAGGCCGGTTCTAGACAGGCATATATGAGGGGGCAGACTGAAATGTGAAGAGGGGCACATGGTGGTGACAGAGGCAGGAAAGGGGTGGGTGGGTGGTGGGAGGGGGGTCTGGGGTGCTCTGGATAACTGTTTTTGTCATGTAATTGGATTGCACTTTGTCAGGCCTCTACCCTAAGACCTGTCCAACTTGGGTGTCCCACCTGAAGGCTAAGCTTCTGCTGGTGTAGCTCTTAGGGTCACTGAGGCATACAAACCCCTGACCACGATAAGGTGGCAATCCCTCAGGAGTGAAAACTGAAAAATAAAACAACAAAAATAAAATAAAATATTCCTCATCAGATTATAACAACTAAAAACATGACATTTACCTTAATTGGATGGCCTATATCAAATATATTCAAACCCAACAATAACACTTCTCACTATTGCCAATATTAACAAAACTAAAAGGGTAGGCCAAGTTATAAAAAAAAATCAATTCACCAAGTCTTGAAAAATAAAACTGAAAAATAGAATAAAAAATAAAATAAAATAAAGAATAAAATAAAATATCCATCCAGATCTTTACATCCAACAACATAAAATTATCTTAATTGGATGGCCTAATTCTCAAATAAATTTGCAAAATAAAGTAAGAATAAAATAAGACCTCTCAATATAGCCAATATTTACAAAACTAAAAAGGGTTGGCATAGTAATTAAAAAAAAAGCAATTCACCATGTCTTTTCCTACAATTCTCAAACTAATTTGTAGAACACAACAGATTTAGAACAGAACATTTGAACTTTTTTCTTCTTTTTTGTCTTGTTTTAAGCTTGTTTGTTTTGTAAGCAACTGAACTCTCTGTTTGCAACTGAACAGCTCCACTCTCCTTTCTCCTCAATCCACTCTACAACAACAGTCTCCTGTTTCCCTTTGCAAAACTCTTCCAAATTCATCCATATCCAAGTTATTTGTTATGGACTTCTCATGGGCCAAGATCACCAAATTCCTCTTTCTTTTATGTAACATGGTGTGACGATAGGGGTTAGGACCCGTGACAAAGTGGAGAAGGAACTCTCACACGATGCTGAAGACACACCAATTACCAGGGCTGTTACATACAATTTATGCAACTCAGGAAAGGCTTCCTTGTACTCCTGCAGGAGTTTACACACAGTGGACAGGTCTGTTTCCTTTGAACATTTTTTGAGCAGCATCTGTTTTGCCACAAGAACTTCATTTTTCAGACTTACAACATCTGCTACAGTGCCAGCCATCACAGCCAGAGGGTGCAACAGGGTGGGATCTAGAAATGCACTAGATTTGGGTGCAAGACTAGATATGGCTCTCATCAGGTCAATATTCTTGTGTGAAAATCTAGTTTCCATTTCTGAAATGGCCCTGTCAAGGATGTTGAGCAGGGATCTTTTCAGAGACTGATGGGGAAATGGTAGGGTCACCAGAGTCTGTATGGCCCAAAGTTGAGAGCACAACACTTTGACCCAGGTGTTTGCTCATTGTTCTCCTTCTCTTTGTTGGATGTGACTCATCCTCAGCAGGAGATGACACTCCCAACAGTCATCCTCACGGATGTTTTTAAGAGTCCAGTGCTGCACTAACAACCTCAGAAGCACTGCACAGATCAACTGACTGAGACTGTAGAATAGCATTTGCTGGTTTCAAGACACCAAGCACCCGCACTGGGAACTTTCCAATCTCAAAGAAGTGATGCCTCTTAATTTGGCATAGCAGGCCTGATGCCTCGGTGCACAGGTCAACTGCAGCATCATCATCCTCTGTCATCTCAGATAGGATACTAAGGATTTGTTCTTGATTGTCCACAGTGCACCTTGTCACCTCACCTCATAGTGGCTTGTCCATCTGATCTCAAGCAGCCTTTTTAGACAAGGTGCATCATGTTTATTGAGCACATAGTGGTGGTGAAAAAGTTGTAGAGTGAACTAGATAGGCTAAAAATCTTTTGCACACGGCTCACTCTGCATGGCATGCACAACCACTAAGTGCAGTTGGTGGTTGTAGCAGTGGATGTATGGGACATATCTGTCAAGCTCTTTTGGAGCAGAGCTTGTACACCACCTCTAACCCACTCATCACAGAAGCCCCATCATAACACTGGCTAAGTATACTGTCAGCACTGTAGCCAGCATCAGAAAGGTGTAACAGATCTCAGAGGTGATGTACTCTGCGTCAAGTTGTTGCAAGTCAAGCAACCCAATAAGATGCTCCTCTGGCATGGAATTTCTGACAAACCGTATTATCACAGACATTTTCCACATTGCACCTATCCCTGGTCCCATCACTTTTGAGGCAAAACCCTGCAGAATCAGCACTTTCATATTTTTCCTGACCTCTCCAAGCACCATGTCCATAATTTCATTTTGGATATCCTTAGATGTGTATTTTGCATTTTTGGGATACCCTTAGCAATGCTTGCTAGCTTCTCATCCTTCTCTAAGGTATATTCCGTCAGTTTTAGAAAAATACCTGAAGTAATGTCATCATCATTACCAGCTGCATTATGTCTCAAGGTTTCTGCAGTCCCACGGAGCCCCAACTCATTTACACAGAGAAACCTTATAGCACTACCAATACTCTTGACATAGTAATGTTTTTTTTCAAGTTGTGTTTTACCAACCAACATTGAATCCACAGTCCCCCTGTGGCCTCTCTGCTTTTATGCTCAGTCCAGATGGTTGAAGCATGCACATGGTTGTGGCTGGACACATGCCTCTGTAGCCCCTTGTCTCGATCAAGTGCTGCTTTCCAGTAAAACTACATCCCTCTCATTAACAGTGCTGCCATATTTCCGACAGGGAAACAGAAGCATGTCCCACACAACAGAGTACTCCAGCCATGGTCGTGTGCGGTACCAGGCAGGATTGAATGATCTTAATGTTGTACCACCTAATACACGTTTGGGGTAACTACCAGTATTGGCTGGGATGGTGTATTGCCATTTAAGTCACTGGGTAGCTGAGCGGTTGCTTTGGGGCAGCAATTGTTGGCAGAGGTACAGGAGAAGCAGTGCCTGTTGATGCCACAGGAGTAGACATGCCAGCTGCTGTCTCTGATGTACCAGCAGCAGCATCATTGCTACTGCTATTGGTACAGGCAGGGCAGCGCACATTTTTAAAAGCTTGGAAAAAGGATGCATCTCACAGCATTAACTTTCCCTTTGTGAGCTGCTGGAAGCTGGGGTGGAAAGTGAATAAGCTTTACTAAAATCGCTGTGATTACATCAGTATATGAAACGAGAAAACTGTTGAGTGCAGAGTTGAAAGCTGGGGCGGGGCTTTGTGTCGGGGTCTGACAGACAGACACAGGTCCTCCAGTCGGCTCTATGCAGCAGACAGGCTCACAGTGGTGCTTGTGGGATCGAGAAAGAAACACTTCTCTACCAGACTGAAACTGTGAGAAGAACAATGGACTAGTCCCCATTGACTGTACAAATATAGATGTATTTTTTAGTTGTTGTTAATTATCTCACGAGTCGCTATGATTTGGACAGAGATTTGCTGCTTCCTCAAAGCCTCCGCTGCTGCTCTGCCCTGCCTACTGAGAAACCTGACACCGGGTCATTTGCATACTAACAGTGATTGGATGTTTAGCTGGGGGGAGGTGAGTGGGGATCTCTGCGAGTCTGTGTGAGCTGCGGACAAACAGTGCACGGAGGAAAGAGCGAACAAGAGGTGAAACCTATCATCTCATTTGTGCCTTTTCCAGTGGATTTTTCAGCTACTGTAGTAAATCTTGTCCATATTCAGTTTGTGGGTAATCTATTATTTTCTTTCTCAACTTCTAAAAGTTTGATTTAAGGGGGCATTGCCCCCTCTTGCCCCAGCTTAGAGCCGGCCCCGTGCCACCGTCTCCAACCCATATAACATAGCTGGTCTCCGCGTCCGTCCTGTAGACTTTCCCTTTCACTCTTGCTGATATTCGTGTGTCACAAATCACTCCTGATACTCTTCTCCACCCATTCCACCCTGCCTGCACTCTCTTTTTCACCTCTCTTCCACAATCCCCATTACTCTGTATTGTTAATCCCAAGTATTTAAACTCATCCAGCTTCACCAACTCTACTCCTTGAATCCTCACCATTCCACTGACCTCCCTCTCATTTACACACATGTACCCTGTCTTGTTCCTACTGACCTTCATTCTCTCCTCACACAGCATATCTCCACCTCTCCAGGGTCTCTCCACCTGCTCCCTACTCTCGCTATAGATCACAATGTCATCAGCAAACATCACAATCCAGGTTGAGTCCTGTCTAAACTGTCAAAGTACTCTTTCCATCTGCTCAACACCCTCTCCTCAGCTGTGAGTACATTTCCATCTTTATCCTTTGACCCTAACCTATTGCACATCTTTCCCAGCTTAACCCTCTATCTAGCTAATGTACATGTTCTTTTCTCCCTCCTTATTGTCCAATCTGTGATACAACTCATCATACTCCTTGTCTCTTCACCTTACGCCTTTTCTCCTTTAACTCCTGTCAAGTGAATATATAAATGTAATTAATTAGTATATTATTATTGATATCTTCATGGTTGATAGGCAGAAACCACAGTGACCACAATCTGGTAGTCCCATGGTAGGTTCAGATACCACATTCACAACAAGAAACACAGTTATTTATTTATTTGGCCTTTGAAAATAAAAAAATGAGCAATTGA
>NW_024380983.1:0-5710 GCF_016835505.1 Polypterus senegalus | reverse complement strand
CATCAAATTGCTGTTATGCAGGTCCAGTCTTCTGAACTGACAATAAAAAACAAAACAAAGCCTTTAACTAAGAAAACAATAATCCTAAGTTACTGATGTGGAAGGAAAACATGAATAAACTTTATGCCATGCTTTGATTCTGGCTGATGATTACATCCTAAAAATAACTTACTGAAAAGATTCTAAAAAAACAGAAAAAATATTAACCAATTTTGTTACATTGCTGTATTTTCTTAGTTTGATGTATGTACTGTAAGACTTTTGTGGCTTTCAGTAAAAGTTTATACTAGTGAAAAGAGACATTCATAAACCCAGAAAAATAAATTGCAAATGCTGTGATCAAACAAAATTTCACTTCTGATTTTTCATTTTAGGCACTCAGAATGAAAAAACGTTAATTAAGATGCTTGATTAGCTATGTTGTAGACAGTAATAAAATAGTAAATTTGCTTCATTCATTCATTTATCTTCAACTGTTTATCCTAAATTATGTCTCGGAGGCAGCAGTCTTACAAGCGATGCCCACATATCCCTTTCCCCAGCCACACTTGCCAACTCATTTTGTGTGATACCAAAGTGTTCCCAGGTCATCTGGAAGATATAATCCTCTCAGGGAGTCCTGGGTCTACCAGCGTCTTCTCCCATTTGATTGAGCCTGTGAAACCTCAACAGAGAGGCATCCGGCAGGAACCCATATCAGATGCCTGAAACGCTTCAACTTGTTCTTCTCCATGCAGAAGGTTAGCAGCTCTACTCCAAGCTCCTCCCGGATGTCTGTGCTTCTTACCCTATCTCAAAGGAAAAGCTCAGATACCCTGCAGAGACCGCTAATTTTAGCTAATTATACCTACAATTTCATTCTTTCTGTCATTACCCAAAGCTCATGACCATAGGTGAGGGTAGGGACATACTGTAGATCAACTGGTAAATCTAGAGCTTTGTATTCTGATTCATTTCATTCTTCACCACTACAGATTGATACAGTAACTACATAACTGTGCTCACTGCCCGATGTATCTGTCAGTCTCACCATCCTTTTTCCCTTCTCTCATCAACAAGACCCCAACTCCTTCACTAAAGTACTGAATATCGCATTTTGTATTACTAAATATTTTATTTTCTCCTGTTTATGTTGCAGGTCTTATACATGTGCATTTTTACAGTCCTCTGTTTATTTGAGTAATAGACATTGGCATTATTTCCATGCACATAAATGTCTCACATAAGACACGATCAGCTAAAATACTAAAATTGCACAATACCTGCTCCTTGTTGGTGCATTATTATAAAGATAGAAGCAAGAGAAGTGATTTGAAAAATGAAAAATGTAAGATGAACAATTTAGAAGAAAAAGAGGAAAACAGAAAACAAATTAGTTTTGTTTTTGAGTTTAAAGCTAGATGGTGTTAGATGCATGGGTTATATCTGTTTTTTGCAAGGGTTTGTTATGCAAGATATATTCATATTATGCAATATTTGATGTATATGTATTATATATATTATTAGTAGTATCATTGGTTTTCGTGGATGTTTTGTTCTGTCCACCTTCTGTAGTTGTGCAGTTAGTATACAGAATGCACTTTTCTATGACTAAAGCATCAATTGATGAAAATCATAAAGTTTTAAAAAAGTTAGCCTTGTTTAAATTTAAAGAAATTTAATATTATTTACTTGTTACAAACATTACTGTCATCTTCTCTTTGCCTGACTGGGGAGGTGAACCACGCACACATGAAAATATACCCTTTATACTGGCCAGATGAAAATGTATTTTATTCTTTATCCTTGCCTTTTTCCAGCTCTGCTCTCACTAGTTTGTAAAAGCAATAAATACTTAATATAAACTTTTAATGATGATTCCTGCCTATAATTGCTTCCAGGGATGTATGGATTAAGATGAGTGATTATTAACCTTTCACTTTTATGTGATTTTAAGGTTACATGTGGGATGGAATTATGAGCTGTACAGTCGCTTGACACTTTCCTTCTTCATTTCAGACAACAAGACATCAACGATGAAGAAAGATCCTGGTTCTGCTGCTTCTGGTCTGACATCCTTTTAAAACCCACTAAGGCAGGAACTTACTGTCAATTTTTGCCAGCACTTGATATGGACAATTCTCTTTGTTTATTCTCTTTTTTGGCAGTATACCTAACCATGCAATGACTAATAAACTGTGCTTCCATTCTTATAGCCCCAACTCTTCTCTAATGTTTTTTTTTTTTTTAAATATATATATATATATATATATATATATATATACATACAGTATTTTTTGGATAAAGCAAAGTTTATTTTTTCTTTTCTAGTATTACGGAGTTAGAGCTCTGGACTAAGATGGACAACCAACAAAAAACTAAAATCTCTTGATCCAGCTTTGTCCCTATAAAAAAACTATGTCTGCTAAGCTGTCTTGTCTTTTTCAAGATGGTTTTGTCTTACTGGGTAGTTACTGTGACATAAAGAAATATTCAAGCTTTTGGATCCACATGTTGTTTTCAAATCTTTCCATTTTCAATAGTGGAAGCTAAAGGATGCTTCTAAGAAGTTTTTAGGATCTTTTTCCTTTGTTCTCTTCAGTATTCTGAGCCCTATCTGTTTAATGACTAGATTTCTGGCTGCTCCACATTGCTTCTGTCCAGCACCTGCCCTGCCCCTCTCCCACATCATTTCCTTTTATCTTTTGCACACTTTTTCTCCAAAGGTGTCAATAATATTCTGTATGTTTGCTTGCCCCACAAGCAATCAGTAGCTACTTTCATTTAGTTTGTCTGATCCACCACCACAGGCGGCAGCTAATTTACCGCTCTTGTCTCTGCACCTAGCCAATGCTACATACCTAAGAAAGCATTGTTTTGGTTTCCTGTCAGTTTGCTGACAAATGTGCAAGGCAGGTATTGATCTATACAGCTCAATGAGCCATTCATTCAGCTGCAAAAGTAACCACTTTGAATACCTAATTTCGATCATAGCATGCTTCCTCTTTATTATACTGGTTTCTTGTTGGGTTAAAGAAATTCTGATCTCTAAAGGTGTGTTCACACTCCTAGTCTTTTTGTTCTAATTCAGAGGGTGACTTGTTCTTTTGTGTCAATTTCCTGTTAGTTCGATTGTGTTTCACACTGCAATCTTTCAAGTGAACTAAACATATCAATAAACATCCAATTATTGGGCATGTCACAGGCTTCTTTTAATTGGGCAGAAACCTTTTTTCCCCAGGAAAAAAATATAGAAGATTGACAGTTGTGTTTGCACGCCGCCACATTGTCCATGATTATTTGTTTAGTTACCAAATACAGCTCTTGTGCAAAATACCTATTATAGAATAACTAGAAAATACTTAAAAATTATGCAATAGTATGAATGGTATGAAAAGGGCATGTTTCAAATATCTGAGTGTAAAACAGAAGGCAATCTCTGCTGAGACCACTCACTGAGGTGCTTATGTTTATGACAGTAGAAGTGCCAAGTGAGTTTCTTTTAACAACATATAAGCATAATGTCAATAAAGGTTATCTCAAATCACATGTCTAATCTTGTAATTCCTATTTGTTAATAATGTTCATTTTAAAATGTTTGATTAACATTTGCTACATGTATCAAAGTTACTGTAGCTCTGTATTTACATAGAGCCAGAAAAGTGATTGTATTGAGAGGACGCCTTCACCTTCAAGCATCACTTTCATGGTATAAATGTGATTGTTGGCAGGGCACTGCTGTTCATTTACTGCCACCTCTGTATGTATTTTAGCTGAACCGATCACAAGTGAATCTTTTTTCTTTGATCATGTGTGCAAGGGACATCTATCAGGTTCTAGGCTTGCTGTGATTGACTAGTAATTGTGCGAGTTGTTCTATATGAATTGTGTCACAATTGTACCCTTGTGCATATTTATTTTTGCTTTCTTATTGTTTTTTAAAAGTTCTGTGTTAACCCTCGTTTCTGCTGTGAATGAAATATGCTTACAAACACGCTACCACAGCGTGCACAATTTCACCCATAATGAACAGTGTTTCTTAGAGTTAGATCTATCCCATGTTGGATCACATTCATAATTCATGCCAGCAGCTCTGGGGTTTGTTTGGTATCACAGTGAGACCACGGTTTTGAAAAGGTCTCAATCCAGTTGTTTTGCTCCGCACCCAAGTGAGATTGTTTGCGTTTACATCTACATAAATGAGCAGATTTTAGGGGAAAATTTCCTTAGAGAAAAAATCACACCAAATGTGTCATCTGTAAAAGTGCCTTTAAATGAACCCTTTATTTTTTATTTTTGAAAAAGTCACTTATTGCTTGTTGCAGACCATAACTGTCTGTTGCTCAGATACTTGGAACTGCTAGATAAAAGTAATATATGAGATTCTCCGTTCATATAGGGAAAATATTTTTTGTTTGCCTAGCATACTATCACCAAATGATAGCTGTTTTATGTATTCATATTTTTACTTATTCATGACTCTTATTATATTGAACTACTAATCAAGCTGCACATATTTTGTGTTAATATGCCCATTTTTATTTTTATTTTGGTTTTATTGTTATTTTGGTAATAACATAGCATCACCATCGTGTTGTTATTTTCCTATAATTTGTACTGCTATTCCAGTGTATTTTCTTATGTCCACATTGCTTAATGGTAGTTACATCTTTTGAAACCACATGAATGATACCTTTGTGATTCATGACACCATTGTTTCACCATTATAAATGATTATGACTGTTACTGTTTTGGTGTTTTGGTATCCAAGCTTTGGGATTACAGCAGACCCCCGCGAAGTCGCGGTTCAGAGTTTGCGCCCTCAGTCATTCACAGATTTTTCCTTAGAACCTAACTAATCAATTGTTAGTGGAAACCACAAATATACTCTGCAATTTTTATGGCTTTTTTCGTGGCAATACTGTACTGTAGAGAGAACAGGAAGCAACTGTAGAGAAAACCATGGCTTGGGATGGTGAAAGTAGCCAAAAGAATTTGAAACTGCAACTCCCAGCAGTCCCTGCATTGTCTCTGATTGGTCTTTTGCTGAGGGTGCTGGGGTTGTTGAGGTCAAAGGATGTCAGTGCGACTTTTAAAAAGGGGGCCAGTGACTAAAAGCAAAAAAAAAAGTTTTTGTAATTTGTGTTTCAAGTTCCTGTCTGTCTGCCTTCTGTTGGGTTACCTGTACTTATTCGTTTTGTCCTGGATCGCTTTTGTGCGTCTGTATTGTCTGCCGTCTGCCTGTGTTCATGGGGACTGTATGTGAGTTCATGGCCATCCTGCAAAGCTCCTGAACCCGTCCACCCGTCTTCACCATTTCAGGAACTACTGGTAGGACTATCTTTACATTCCCATTCAACATGCAGATCTCTGGGCTATCTATTTTCATCATTATAATTCATCCGTTGCTGTTTTCATGGACTTTTTCATGATTTGACCGTGTGTGTTTTGTTTGTGCTTTGTTGTATTTAATGTGTAATTGCCGTAAGGGGAACAGGGGGGGTATCATTGCTTTCTTATTTCATTTGTTTTCATTACATTCTTTATTTGCTGTTTGATTACCGGTTTGCTTTGTTTTTGTCTCTGCTTGTGAGTGTGCATGGTCGGTCAAGGCTGGTGCGCCCTGAATCTCCACCTAAATAAATAATCACCGTTTGACGGTGTGAATCTTAACTACACGACACTCAGGCTATTCATTTCTCCGCTGCTATTGACTTGATGCATCTAAGTT
>NW_024380982.1:0-32616 GCF_016835505.1 Polypterus senegalus | reverse complement strand
CCTCACCCATCAGTGCATCTATGGACATGCCCCCTTACTTACAGGAACTCCTTACCCCTCATACCTCCTCACGCACCCTCCGCTCTGTACACACTAACACTCCAAGTCCCAAGAACCAAGCTTCACAGTATGGATGATAGGCTTTGTCATCTGTGGCGTCGAGACTGTGGAACGCCCTCCATGACTACCTGAGAGCCCCACAGTCGACTGATGTTTTAAACGGAATCTAAAAACTCATCTTTTTAGAAAGATATTTTGTTAAAGTATAGATAGATTTTCTTGTTTTATTATTTTTATTTTTACTCTGTAGCACTTTGAGATTTCTAAAATATTAAGTGCAAAATAAATAAAATGTATTAGTATTATTATTATTATTATTATGTAACCATTACATTTTGTCGGACTGCCAATATTGATACAGTATATTCTTGTTTGTTATACTTTGTAATTGAATTTTAAAAAGCAAATGTTTAATTTAATGTTACGGCTTGTTAAACGAAAGCAGTCGGATTTTTCTTAAATAACCACGCAGATTACCTCATTCGACAAAAGACTTTCGCTATGCAGATCGTGTAAAGCCGACCAAAGACGGAACGGTCCGACGGTGCGCGCGCTCGACTCCTGTGTTGCCACTTTAACGGGACAGAGCACGAAACGAGCGGTCAGCTTTCCTACCTTAAAAAGCAGCACATGCGCCATACGCGCACACACGACTCGGTTTGTCTTTGTGCGCATGCACGCAGATCTGGTAGCGATACATGCCAAATCAAATAAGTAGATATTGCTGCAGGGCGGAGTAAAATGGGTGTGACATATCATTTTCGACTGCAGCCAATCATATGTTAAATTTGTGTACGTCAGGCACTTATCAGCCAATCGCAAATTTAAACGTTGCGGTCAATCACCTTTTTTTTATTCAACAAATCGCCATTTAGTGTTATGTGTCATTCATCTCCCACTTTAGCCAATTGCCTTATGGAAACGTAAAAAGAAAGGTGGGAGTCATTTCTAAATTTGGACGCTCAAGATAAAATGTAAAAGCCGGAGTATATATTCGTAAAATACATCTGCGATGATAGTCTACTAGTGCCAATATCTTACACTATAGCACTGTCGTGTGCATTATTAAGACTGCAGTGTATTTTTACCACCGTCATTTATTATTGCCAGTTTTGAAAAAATAATAATCGTTAAGGTTTGTATACGAGGTATTTATTGTTACCAAACAACATCAGAAGAAAATTTCAATGAACATATGAATACAAATTTGTGTCCGTCTAATTTTAATGGATTAGCGTAGACATAAGTGTGGGCTCTACTCGATTGAGTCAGTCAGAATAAAACAAATGTTTGACTGTTGTTGTTTACTCGAATGTCCAAATGAAATCGTCACCTACATTTAACAGGTCACCTTAAAGACGGGCTGTAAACGTATTACAATTTTAAACGTTGAAGAAACTGTCAGAGTTAAATCTTTTCTTCTATAATACACAACCCTAAAATGTGTTTTATTACTTTCATTACTATTTATCCACGTTTGTTTATTTATTTATGTATTCCTAATATTCCATTGTAGCCCCTTCTGCCTGCAGATCAGCCTCTGTTGTTTGTTTGCTGATGTCTGTCAAATATTCTGCGGTCTTCATGTCTGTTCTCAACACACCAGCAGCTCTAGTCAGTTTCTTGCCTGTGGATCTCGTATTCAAGTTTGTTTTTAGCTGTATTATGATTACAGAATATTACAAATCACATACTTGACACTCTCACGTTCAGGTATCAGGTAATATAAAACGTTAAGAAAGCTAGCAATAAAATCGTGAACTGAAAGAATCCATTGGCTGTCTCTACATGTCATCAATGTTAAATGTAAGAAACACAGTTAGTTATCACAGTGCTAATAGTCACCTTTCAATTATTATTTTTATAATGAAGTTTACTATGTTAAACGATCTGTGAAGAGCAAATATTACACCTTAAAAGAATAATAATTTTGCAGTTTCTGTCACTGTGCACCTGTTAATCAGGGTATTCAATTATTTGACTTAATTGGATCTTTATTACTTTCGGGATTTTAAATACCTCTTTAAGATCATCAAATATATGTTTATTATAATACAGATTACTTATGAAAAAGTTACATTTAGAGATTAAAACTTGACAGATGTTTGTTTGTAGTTCATATCTCATTGAGCCTCCATTTGACTCCATCAGGTCTAATACTGTAAAATATAAATCTTGCATGTGTGAAAAATAATAACACAAAATAGCTAACTATACGGAAACAAATAATTAATTGATAAAAATAGGTTTTAACCTTTTTATTGATCATTTAATTCTAATTAGAAAAATCAAGAATAATGTTAACTTATTATTTTTCTTAAAATGTAAACATTTTTTATAAGTATCCAAGTAAAAAACTAAACTGTGAAGTGAACACATTTAAGTTAAGTTCAATTTAATGACACGACACTTCCTCTCACATCGATTTCTTGGTCTTTACAACAACGCATTCAGCTGTAACGTTTATCCATAATAAGAGCTATTTTACTCCGAATGTGTAAGTGTAAAGCATATTAATTCTGTAATGAATAACGAGTATTTCATTTCGTTAGTTACAGACGTAAGCAGTTGTCGTTTTCACGAAACCTTTCCCTTCTTGCGGGAAACATGGCGAGTAAGGCATCGTCTTTTTAACAATCTACCTCGTTGGTTTGCTTTAAACAGCAAGCACATTTCTCGTATAGTTACGTATGTTCATATATATATTTTATCGTTTAAAACTACTATTTTACACGGAAAAAAAATGACACTTTGAGATAAGCTTGAGAACGATATGACGTATAAACAACATAAAAGACATTTGCCTAACCCTCACAGTATTTCTGACCTCCAGTTCTGCATAGGTAAAGTATTTTCTTGTTAATATTTAACACTGTGATTGATTTATATAGCGAGGCAAAAAAAAAACTGAACAACAACCCCCTTGAAACTTCTTTTTTTTCACAAACCAACAGACAGACGGACCTACAAGAGAAGTGACAGCTTCCACCCCAAGCATATACGGCGCCGTTCAGGGGCAACTGGACAGACAACTCGGTGACATCCTTTACCAGTTAGGGAATAGTTTGGTTCAAAGAGATTTTTAATGATATTTAAATGACTGAAGTTTAAATGCTATGAATAACGGCAAGCGATTTAACGTAATGCTGACATATGTTAAAACAAAAACCGATATGGATATATCCATCCATCCATCCATTATCCAGCCCGCTATATTTAAACTACAGGGTCACGGGGGTCTGCTGGAGCCAATCCCAGCCAACACAGGGCGCAAGGCAGGAACCAAACCCTGGGCAGGGTGCCAGCCCACTGTAGTATACATATATATAGTTAGTGGAACCTCGGTTTGCGAGTAACTTGGTCTACGAGTGTTTTGCAAGATGAACTAAAATTTTTAATAAATTTTGACTTGACAAACGGGCGAGGTCTTGCAATACGAGTAGTATGGATACACTTTGTCTGCTGAGTGTCATGTGATCACAACTGAGCTGATGGTTGTGTCTCTCTCTCTCTCTCTCTCTCTCTCTCTCTCTCTCTGTCTTGTGGGCAATTGTCTCCAGTTCTCACTCATATAGTCAACATATGTACGAGCGTATACTGTTTACTACAGCATTGTGTGTGTGTGCTGTGACATGCGAGTCCCCGTCTTGTGCCTCAAAACACGGCTGAGTCTCAGTACTGTAGCAACGCCAGCTTTATTCAACTAGAAACAGCAACAGCGCAGTTATTTATTGTAGTGTGATCTGCCACTCTCCTATACACAGACACAGCAGTCAGGTACGGCCATGCCCAAGTAATACTGTGCCCTGTGAATTTATAATGTTCCTTGTTCCTTGTATCACCCTTCGACAGCAGGCACTTATAGCATGTCAGCAATCTTTTTGGATTCGCTTTTTATGGCGAACTGCTACAGCGCTGGGAGACTGCGATTGCTTTGGGACACTTTTCCGCGTGTCGTCCCATTGGGTGGAATCCCACAAGAGTTTAGAAACTCACTCACACCAGCCATGATTCTTTTCAATGGTAAAGTGCAGGTTAATTTGCTTTTTGTATTTTTACTTTATATTTTGTATTAATCATTTTTATATGAATAGGTTTGGGTTGTGGAATGAATCATCTGAGTTTCCTTTATTTCTTATGGGGAAATTCACTTTGATATACTGAGTGCTTTGGACTGCGAGCACGTTTCCGGAACGAATTATGCTCGCAAACCGAGGTTCCACTGTACATATATATATATATATACCAGGTAACACTTGTCATTGGCAAACATCCATGTCCTCTCAGCTACGAGAAGCAGATCAAGCATATGTGATACAGTACGTGTCATGTATGCTTTGTATTATTGGGCAGATTGTGTATCTCACACACACACACACACCTCTGAGGCTAGGGATCAGCACTGGCAATCGGAAGGTTGCTGGTTCGAATCCCGTAAATGCCAAAGGGGACTCTGCTCTGTTGGGCCCTTAAGCAGGGCCCGTAACCTGCAATTGCTGAGCGCTTTGAGTAGTGAGAAAAGTGCTATATAAATGCAAAGAATTATTATATATATATTCTTCTTCTTTCAGCTGCTCTCGTTAGTGGTTTACCATCCTTGTCACCCCCAATGCAAATCTTAGCATCTTTAACTCTGCCACCTCCATCTCTGCCTCCTGCTTTCCGGTCAGTGCCACCGTCTCCAACCCATATAACACAGCTGGTCTCACTACTGTCCTATAGACCTTCCCTTTCACTCTTGCTGATACCCGTCTGTCACAAATCACTCCTGACTCTCTTCTCCACCCATTCCATCCTGCCTGCACTCTCTTTTTCACCTCTCTTCCACAATCCTCATTACTCTGTACTGTTGATCCCAAGTATTTAAACTCATCCACCTTCGCCAACTCTACTCCCTCATCTTCACCATTCCACTGACTTCCCTTTCATTCACGCACGTATTGTCTTTTTCATGTTTTAATTGAACAACTGAACGCTAGATGGCGGTGTTTAGCTTTACACTCCTGTTCTGTCCGATTCCATGGAATTCCTGCATTTTTTAAGGCGGAAACTTCCTATGAAACCGGAAGCATTTTTACCAGAAAAAAAAGTCTGTTTGGCTAACGGATTTATGAAATTTCCTCACTTCTGTTTTTATTTTTTATTATAATATTTGAGATCCACCGGCGTCTCCTGCAGTCATTTAAATAATCGGCCATTCGAGATAAGAGACTTTCTTGTCTTTGTCGACGGGATGGGTGCGGACCCGTTATGAAAAGGCCTTAAATCTGACTCAGACCGACGGGCCCGGAAAGGCCTTTATTGTTATTATTATTATTATTATTATTTATCCTTTGGTTTTGTCCGCCGATGTCTCGGTCTGTTTGTCGTTCTACATTTTTATTCCGGTACTTGTCTGACACCTTTATTAGATTACTTTAGATAAACTTTGGTTACGTATTCTTTCATGTTGTCTCTGTGATTTTACTTATTTTTTTTATTTTTCTGTTTTTTCATTTCATTAACTTCTCTAAAATGCCTCCCCCCTCAATGTGTTCCTAGTTCATTTAGTGCATTTCCCTCCATCATGGCTATAAAGTATCTATCTGTCTCTCTAAGGCGTTAATTAAAATTACAGAAATCAGGATAAGGAGGAACAGATTGTTCAAGTTCAAGCACTTTATTGTCATTGTGTAACACAACACATTACTTTTATGACAACCCCAAAGGAGCATTTAAAGAATAGAATAGAAATGACAATTTAAAAACAGAATTCTAGTAATACACTTCCAATTAATGAATTTAAAAATAGAATAGTCCTACAAATATGTCAAATAGTTTCAGATATGTCATATACAGTGTTAAGTGATCAAGTAACAAGAGCAAATTATTATTGCCCAATGTCCAGTAGTATAAATTAGCACTGCACCTATGAATCAATAGTATATTGCATTTTATATATTGTACTAGGCTGACCCGCCTTTTAAGGCGACCGACTTTTAAGTTGACCACTTCTTAAGGCAATTCAATATGAAGATCAATTTGATATTTTATACAAACTCATTAATTTGAGCGGGATTACTTTAATACTCGTAGTTTCTGTTATTTTTGTGATGAAATGTAAACTTTTTTGTCTGTATTGAGGTCGCCCTTTTGAACTCCCCTGATATTTAGTACGCGGTGAGGCATTTGTACTCCATCAACATTAATTATTTCCAGAGACATGTCTATTTTTTCAGCGCATCGCGCACAAAAGCAAGGGAACGATGGGAGCTTTCCACTCACGGGACGGAAGAACAATCTCGACCGCTTTTTATAGTAAGAAAGAAGAAGATATCGCAGTCTGGAGTAGAAAATCATCTTTTACCTTGAAAAACGAAACTACAAATCACATCGTGCATTGCAAAATGGACGGTGTGTGTGTGTGTGTGTGTGTGTGTGTGTGTGTGTGTGTGTGTGTGTGTGTGTGTGAAACTCCGCGCCTGCGTAGCACTCACGGGACGGAAGGACAATCGCGACGGCTTTTATATAGAAGGATACCAGCTGAAATACCCGGCGTCGCCCGGGAGGAAAATAAAGTGTTTAATTGTTTGAGGGAAAAATATAATTTAAAAACCACAACTTTAAAAATAAATTAACAAACAATAAAGACTCGCTGCTTGTGTTGTTTTTACTGAAGAGCCTTGTTATATACAGTGTTTTAAATTTTTCAGTCTTTATCCAAAATATAAAGGTTCTTAGGACTATCCCACCGTTGAACAAGCCACATAAAGTGGTCCACGAGAGAAGCAGGCCGTGTCCACGTTGATTCCAGCAATTTGAAATGATTGTCCAAATGTTCAGAGCGTTAAGTGGATGATAAGGGACATACAAGACGGAATCTCAAGTTAGTCTCTTCCAGTTGAAATTCGTTTACAATCAATTAAAGGTTAAACATTTTACCTATTTAAATAAATATTATAAGTTAAATATCATAGCTATATTTGGTCTATACTTTACCTTCGATTTTGATTTAATTAAATTAGTTTTTTGATTATGAACATATTAAAAAAAAATCATGTATTTTTTACAAAGAATTGAAACACCAACATATTAGCTACGGTGTTGCGAAACAAATGACATTCAATTCATTAATGAATAAAGAAAAATCACAAAGAGAGCCGCTAAATCCACAAAATAAATGTACGATGTTTATGGTAGATAACAGTACAAATGCTTACTTATTTTATATATAATAATCTATTTTAATCGAAATATAATTGTGGAATACATTCAAAGTAGTGGAAAAATGATGGGAAAAGCGAAGCCTTTTTTTAAGGTTTTTTGTTTTTTACAGATTTTGACAACGTAAAAAATCAGTTCGTAAAAAATTATTAGGTTGATTTAATTTTATTACCACTACAATATTGTTACAATAAGAATAATGCAAGATGAAAATATAGTTAAGAAAAACAAACATTAAACAACAAACAAATAATACTATGGATTGTTCCTGATAAAACTGTCGGTTGCTTTTTCAGAGCACAGCAGAAAAGTTCCGAGCGTCATCTGGATGAAAACAAGCAGACAAGACTGCAAGATTGTTAGTCTGCTTAATATACAGTATAAGATATACATACGGTATATGGTGGCTCGAGTCACAAAGACAGAATGATTCCCAAAAATAATTCAGATGCCAACCCGCCATCTCTATTTATTTTGAAAAACAACAGGCGGGCGCTTTGGTGCTCAAACATAAAGAATGCTGGCAGTCACCTCCAGTTCGCCCTCTGGTGGTCGTTCCGAGTGGCATTTGGATGATAACATGCAGACAAGACCGCAAGACCACCCCCCACCCTACCTAGAAGTGGGTGGGTTAGGGCTGATTTCACCCCACAGTATTTGTAGTCGACCAATGAGGAACATGTGCACCAAGTTTCATGAAAATGGCTCCAGCTGTTCAGAAGTGATGTTGTAACATACATCCACACACACACACACATACATTGACTTCTATATATTGTATTATATTAGTATATTGCATATTACCAATATAGCATATTGCACATAATTAATTCAAAATGATCTCAGAATGTTGAGATTCAGAGTTCAGGAAGTTTATGACAGATGGGAAGAAGATATTGTTTAGTTTGTTTGTGCATAAGCAGATTTATCTAAATCAACGGCATGAGTGGAGGAGCTCAAACCAGGAATTTCCAGGAGTATTATCCTTGATAATGTTCTTGGCCCTTCTCACACAGCAAGTCTGACATAAGAGTTTGAGTGATGATAGTTCAGTGCTAACAATCTCCTGTGTTGTTTATGTGACCCGCCGCAGGGCTTCTTTAGCAGCCTTGGTGCCACTATTGTAGCAGGCCTTCATGCACTTAGTCAAGGTGGTGCAACTATAGAAAGTGATCAGCAGCTTCTGGGGGAGGTCAGCTCTCCTTCGCTTCCTCAGAAAATAGAGGCTTTGTTGTGCTTTGCCTATTACAACCAAGTTGTTGTCAGCCCAGGACAGGTCTTCTGAGATGGTGACTGGAGACTCTCCATGGTCTCTGCATTGATTGTTATCAGACTCCTATTGGTCTCTTTAGTGGTCCTAAAGTCCAGAATAACTTCTTTGGTCTTTTTGGTATTTAAGACCAGGTTGTTGATGTCACGTCATGCTGTCAGGTTCTGAATCTCTTCCTATATGCAGCTCCATCATTACCTGATACAAGCCCAATGTCAGTCGTATCATTCGAAATTCAATAATTTTTGTTTCATGGCTGGGTTGACAAGAGGGGACTTTGTACAAAGCCTTGTATGTGTGGATGTGTGTTTGTCCATCCGGACAGACTGTAGGTGGTTGGTTGGTGAGAAAATCCAGTAACGAGTTGCATATGGAGGGAGCAAGTCCAAGTGCACCGCGTTTTTGATCAGCTGGCAGGTACTATGGTGTTGAATGCTGAGCCGTAGTCAATGAAGAGCATCCTAACATTGGTGTCGGGCTTTTGCAGGTGTGAGAGGAAAGCATGCAAAGCCACACAGCTGGTGTCCTTCGCTGATCCATTTGTCCGGTAGGCAAACTGGTTTTGGTCCAGATCAGCTGGAATGGAGGTTTTGATGTGGGTGAGTACCAGTCATTGAAAGCAGTTTGTGATGACAGGGGTGAGAGTGACTGGTCTGTAATCATTAAGACAGGTTTTCCAAGGTTTTATTTGGAACAGACACAATGGTCTTGGATTTCAGGCACATGTGGAGTGAGAGGGGTTAAATATGTGTGTAAATACCTCTGCTAGTTGGTCAGTGCAGGCCTGGAGCACACGTTCTTGTATATTATTGGGACCTACTGCCTTCATTTTGTTGCGTGCCCAAAAGACGCCATGTATGTGTAGGATCAAAGGCTGTGAATCTCCAGTCAGGAGGCTGGTTATTGTCCTGGTCAAACTCTGCAAAGAAAATGTTAATCTCCTCTGCTAGGTTGGCATCGTTATTGGCCAGCGTGTTTTGTATGTCATTCTTCTTTATGTTATCTGTAATTATTTGGATGCTTTGCCACATCCTCTGTGAGTCTGGCTTACTGTTATCGTCAAAGTCCTCCTCAATCCATTGTTTGTACTTAAATTTTGTAGACTTGATGCCTCATTAGATTAGCTCTGGCAGCTCTGTGGGTTGCAGGAGTCTCCTAATGTAAAGGCTTTGTCCCTTTTCCCTGAGCAGCTGGTTGAAAACGATAATCCTTTTGTTGACAGCGATGTTGTCCATACAGTAATTAATATATGACAGCACAGATGAAGTACTTGCCTCTGATGAAAACATATATTCCAGTCTGTATGTTCAAAGCAGTCCTGGAGTTGGTAGATGGGAACTTCAGGCCAAACTTTAACAGTCCTGCTCATTGGATCAGTACAAGAGCTTTGTGTGCTGGAACAAGAAAAGAAGAGGGACGATCAGACTGACGGAGGTGGGTATGTGAAATGACCCTATAAATGTCTTTTATCTTTGTATAAGCGTGGTCTGAAGTGTTTTCCCCTCTGGTTTTGCGATATACATGCTATTAAAATCTTGAGAATACTTCCTTATGATTTGCTTGATTAAAAGTCCCCAGTGATGATAAAAACTGCATCAGTTTTGTTGTGTACTGATAATGCCAAACAGTTGTTCAAGCGCTGACTTAACATTAGCCTAAGGTGGGATGTATAACTCCATAGCAATGACAAGTGTTTGTTCCCTGGGTAGGTAAAATGCTCGGCATCTTAGCATTAAATATTCCACGTCGGGAGAACATAACTTGTTGATTGTGGTTATATAAGGGCACCAAGCATTATTAATATAGACACCCCATATCCTTCACCTGTTTTCTTACCGAAATCGGGGGTTCGATCGACTCGGTGGAGCGGGAGGCCTCCATGCTCAGCTGCTGTGTCCGGTATGGTGCGATCCAACCACGTCTCTGAAAAAATCAAAAGGCAACAGTCAATTGTAGTTTTATGAGTGAAAATATTCAGTCAGAGCTCATTCATTTTATTGGCGAGTGATCAAGTATTCTCAAGAATAGTGCCACACAACTCTCTGCAGCCTGTGGATAGAGCAAATCTGAATGTTGTGATTTTATAGAATGTATTTTTATTAATCAAAATACACAAACTACAATTAACAGTATATCATTCTTACAGATAACAGTCTAGAATGCAATACATACATAACAAATACATGAACATTTCTACACAGGCACTTTATATAGTGTGGCCACCAGGTGCCCCAGACCCCAAACACAATTTTAGGTAAAATAAAATGCATTTTAACATTCCTTACAAGTCTCAATCAATCCAGAACAATAATAATACACAATTGGTCACCTCTGACCACCACTCCTCCACGAGTGCCATCTGCTGCCTCCCACCTCGGACTCCCTGATATACTGTACAGGAGGTGGCTTCTTTTATGCCGGACCCAGGAGTAGTTCTGGTGTCGTTATTATTAACCCTCATCTTTCCTTGTGATCACATTTAATAGACCGATGTTTGGGGTTCAGTAGGGTGTAGGTTTCAAAATGAATATGCAGACAGACAGATAGATTGAAAACAAACCTTGTTATTTTTCCTTAAATGTTTTCTTTGTTCTAACTTAATTAAAATGGAGTAGACAGAAAATAAAGGTTTATCCCCTTTGCCATGATATAGGTAAGCACATTTGAGAAAGAAAAGGTGAAAGCCTTAAATCAAGAGCCGTTATTATTCCATCAAATATTGAGATAATTTATTTCATTTACTAATACTTTATAATATTTTGTGGAGCAAAAAGTAACTAGTTCTCTACAAAGAAAAGACGGCCACAATCCAATCTGTCACGTGTGTTGACTGTGGCTCAGCTGACTTAGATGGTTGCTTTTCAAATTCTGCGCGAAATGCAAACCCGAGTTCAATCAGAATTAAAGAGTCACTGAAATTAACTAAAAAAAAAAAAAAAGATCAAGAATGAAATCTTTATAATCAATTTGAACTAAAAAAACTGTGGAAGAATTGCATTAGAGATCTGTTCTGGAATTATACCCACAATCCGGTGATTTTATGGAGGTCAGCATTAAAAATCCTCTTGAGTGCTGAGGTCATAGAAAGCAGCAGGATAAACACAACTGGACCTGCTGTCAAAAAAGCATTTGCCTTTACCAGCAGCATCCCCCTCTCGTGAACACATTCTGTCAAAGTCTGGATGGGTCTTCAGTAGAAAGTCATCTTAGTCACAGCACAGTACAATAATAAAACATTTCCTTAAATTACTATGATAGTTGTCCATTCTTTATCATTCCTAAGCAATCTTCCAATTATAGAGGCACAAGCCCAGTCACTAGCCGTGTAGTCCCCCACCCCCATGTTAACAATCAAAATAAGAACACATTCCACCTGATTAGTTTGATATTTAAAAATTTACAGCCCTAAAACCACAATCCTCACACATAACAGTTGGAATCGTCAGTCAAATGATTTGGTTTGTTATACGCATGAAAGAAGATGCATATTAAAGTTTGATATATCGTACCCTGGCCACCTACGGTGACCCAACCCCACTTCAATAGCTTGCCTTGCTCGCTTCGATCAACGGTGGAATTTTCTGTTAAATGTTAAAAAAAAAACCAAAAAAACAGACTCTTTGGAATAAACATTCACACTGGAAGGACGTGGAATGCGAAGCCGTGCATGCAGGCCTTTTTACGAAGTGGTAATGCTCTCTGCACAACCACACAACTGAACTGCGTTTTTCTTTTTAGCTGAATTGATGTATTGGCATTTTAATGTGTGTTTTTTAATCTATGTATATGTACAGTATGTAAGAATTGGTTGTACTGACATGAGAATATTATTGTTGTATTCTCCTAATGAAGATGGAATATGTATATGTATGTATGTATATACTGTATATACAGTGCATCTGAAAGTATTCACAGCATCACTTTTCCACATTTTCTTATGTTACAGCCTTATTCCAAAATGGATTAAATTCATTTTTTTCCTCAGAATTCTACACACAACACCCCATAATGACAACGTGAAAAAAGTTTACTTGAGATTTTTGCAAATTTATTAAAAATAAAAAAACTGAGAAAGCACATGTACATAAGTATTCACAGCCTTTGCCATGAAGCTCCAAATTGAGCTCAGGTGCATCCTGTTTCCCCTGATCATCCTTGAGATGTTTCTGCAGCTTAATTGGAGTCCACCTGTGGTCAATTCAGGTGATTGGACATGATTTGGAAAGGCACACACCGGTCTATAGAAGGTCCCACAGTTGACAGTTCATGTCAGAACACAAACCAAGCATGAAGTCAAAGGAATTGTCTGTAGACCTCCAAGACAGGATTGTCATGGCTGATCTTGATGGAAAGCCAAACAAGCTTTGATTTGGGCTTTGGATTCCACCAAAGGACTTTAACCTGTTGTAGCTTGATTGCCAGATTTTTAAGGATGCTGTTATGGTCCTGCTCCTCAGATAACATGAAACACAATTATGCCAACTACACCACTGTAATGAGACACAAAGAAGGCAGAAAAAAATTTGGGGAACCACCCCCTATATGGTACAGCGTACAAATTGAAGCAAATCAAATTTCCAAGAAATGGCTCTAGAGCAATGTCTGGCTCTGCGTCCAAAACAGGGACATCTAAAGAGAAAAGGAGCTGGGCTTTTATAATAGTCATGGAGGAAGAGGTGAGGTCCACAAATGAAGTCGGCATTGACCTCGATAAGAGGTGCGTTATGCAAGGGAAGAAGGAAGTACTTTATTTTGCTTTCCCTTCGGGGGATCTGTAGGAGAAGGAGAGTAAAGGAAAGGTTAGTGCACTTTAAAAAAACCTGCTCTTGTTTTCCACCCTTGGTTAAGCCCATAGCCTGCCTCCCAAGCATATGTGTGTGACAATAAAAATACTAAGCACCTTTCCTATAAATGAATGCAACTTATCATTAATTTCTTATTAAACATCCATCCACCCGTCCATCATCCAACCCGCTATATCCTAACACAGGGTCACAGGGGGTCTGCTGGAGCCAATCCCAGCCAGCACAGAGCGCAAGGCAGGAACAAACCCCGGGCAGGGTGCCAACCCACCGCAGGGCACACACACACACACACCAAGCACACACTAGGGACAATTTAGGACCGCCAATACACCTAACCTGCGCTACCACTGATTTAACAATCAATCTGAAATAATCAGAGCATTTAAAGGCTCACCTTTGGCTCCAAAGCACTTCAGGTGTGTCCACTCCTTCACTTTTAGAGCTTTGATCAGGTTGGTGCTGCTGCCCATAGTCATTCTGACTTGGTGGTCTTTCCTGCGGTTCCAGGGGAAGTGAGATATTTGGTGGCAGACACTTTGCAGACTCCATTCATTGGTCACAACATGTGCTGTCACACTCGGGTAGAACTATATGGTTCAGGTGGGCCATAAGTCTGTCTTTATGGGGTGGCACAACACCTTCTCCAGCTGCTTTGTGTTTTATTGTGTGTTGTTGTACAGATGTGGTTGGGCTACTTCAGCACAAGACTTTCAACTCTGTAGCTCATATCTGCAGTTGATTGTGTTCAGCATGTGGATGACTCCAGGCTTTTTCACAGTATATATGGGCACCACATCAATGACAACGTGAAACATCACTGCATCTGTAATTTCTTTCTTTCCGCTGGGGGCCCCTTTATTCATTTGATTTGTGACAGGAAAATGACACCACTACTGTTACCTGCTTTTTAACAGACAGGTTTTTTCATGGCTGCTGCTAACCTGTACATCTCGTAGACCTACATTCTCATTTTACTCAGACTGAACGGACACTGCCAGTTTTAGACACCAGCTTCTCACTTGTTAACTTGTGTGCTGCCATCTTGTGTGTGAGGGGCAGGCAGTTTGATGGACAGGAAAGTGAATCAAGATTTTCATTTCTACACATCGCCCGAAACCAAAAACTCAAATTCATCAATAAAATCAATTTATTGCCCAACCCTACTGTTATAATACGTTTGCTATAATATTAAGGTTAATGTCACTGTCTCTGTAAAACACTTTTTAAGGATTCATTCACATGTGCAGACTAAGTTTGGCACACAGGGGCTAGTCTGCCTGCATTTAGAAAACCATTACTTTAGCAGTTTGAAGAATGAACAAACTGCAATGTAGGCATTGGGCTATTCTTGTATTTTTTTGCAGGTGAGGTTAAGTCTTTACTGTCCTTGTTTGGAGACCAGAGAGGACCAGCACATGGAGCAGCCAGTATAAAAAGGCTTGGACGACGGCCAAACCCTTTGAAGCTGACGACCGGATGATGTTATCATCTTCAACTGCACCTGAGTTGTTTCATTTAAAATTCATTGTGGTAATGTACAGAACCAAAATTAGAAAAAGTTGTCTCTGTCCAAATATTTATGGACCTAACTGTAGTCCAAATTTTCCAGGATGGCAGGCACATCAATACGTGTCATTGCCAGAAGGTTTGCTGTGTCTCCCAGCACAGTCTCAAGGGCATGGAGGAGATTCCAGGAGACAGACAGGCAGTTACTCCAGGAGAGCTGGACAGGGCCCCATGTAAAAGTTCCTTAACCCATCAGCTGGAACCACAGGTATCTGCTTCTTTGGGCAAGGAAGAACAAGATGAGCACTGCCAGAGCCTACAAAAGGACATCCAGCGGGCCAAACAATCAGAAACAGACTTCATGAGGGTGGCCTGAGGGCCAGACGTCCTCTAGTGGGCCTTGTGCTCACTGCCCACCCAGCATCATGGAGCTTGATTGGCATTTGCCATAGAATACCAAAATTGGCAGGTCCACCACTGGTGCCTTGTGCTTTTCACAGATTACAGCAGGTTCACCCTGAGCACACGTGACATATGTGAAAGGGTCTGGAGAAGCCATGGAGAATATTTTGCTGACCGTAACATCGTTCAGCATGACTGGTTTGGTGGTCTGGGGAGGCAAATCCATGGAGGGATGCACAGACCTCTAGAGTCTAGACAACGGCAACTTGACTGCCATTAGATACCGGGATGAAATCCTTGGACCCATTGTCAGAGCCTATGCTGGTGCAGTGGCTCCTGGGTTCCTCCTGGTGCACGACAATGCCCGACCTCATTGGCAAGAATATGCAGGCAGTTCCTGGAGGATGAAGGAATCGATACCATTGACTGGCCCCTGCACTCGCCTGACCTAAATCTAATAGAACACCTCTGGGACATTATGTTTTAGTCCATCTGATGCTGCCTGGTTGCACCTCAGCCTGCCTAGGAGCTCTGTGATTCCCTGGTCCATATCTGGGAGGAGATCCCCCAGGACACCATCCGTCATCTAATTAGAAACATGCCCTCCCGACGTTGTCAGGCATACATAGAAGCCTGTGGGACCATACAAACTACTGAGTACGATTTGGAGTTGCTGCAATGAAATTTGGCAACACGGACTCACCTGCCTGCCTGCCGCATCATTTTTTCCCTTTGATTTTCGGGGTGTCTTTGAATTCAGCCCTCTGTACTTTGATCATTTTCATTTCCATTAAACGATATGTCATCCTTTTGTTGCTAACACATTATCATATCATCCATATTAGTAGAGATAGCCAGCAGGATTTTTCCCCATTGAGATCTCATGTGTTTTCCAAGTGTTCTTTTAATTTTTTGTGCAGTTAATAAATTTATATATATATAAACACAGGTTTTAGAATATTGAGCTTCAAAATTTTGACTCTCAATTTATCAGGAGTATTCAATCCATTTCCTTTAATTTTGTTCCTATATGTAAAAGCTGCATTTCCAGTTAAAAAAATGCAAGTTTTATTATAAACATGACTCTTAAATAAAGATAAGTAAGAACCTTATTGTTCTAGACCATGTAAGTGAACAGTAAAGTCTTGATCAGGATGCACAGTTTCTAAACTGTGTTATCCTGTAGGATTACCGGCGAGTCCGGTAAAGTCCAGTGTGCCATTTGTAGTCCATGATGATAAAAGTGGAGGCTCTGCTCAAATCTCTCAGTTCTAGTTGTGTTAATACACGAGAAGACTGGGCCAGCACAAATGAAATAAACACTCAGTATTGTCACTGCCAAAAACAAAAGTTTATTAATAATGATTCAATATCAATTGTACAACCATGTCAAGAAATATTTACAATTAACAATAATGATGGGTCAGTTGAACTGAAACAAAAATTAATCATCTTTGTGCATTCTAACAAACAGACCAATCAGGGAATATACTGAAACTGAAGTATTAAAACTGCAGGACACCCACTTATAAATATTATACTAGCAAAATACCCGCGCTTCGCAGCGGAGAAGTAGTGTGTTAAAGAAGTAAAGAAAAAGAAAAGGAAACATTTTGAAAATAACGTAACATGATTGTTAATGTAATTGTTTTGTCACTGTTATGAGTGTTGCTGTCATATATATATATATGCACACACACACTCTTTGGGGTTGCGAGCAACTGTTGCTGGGGGTGGCAGAATCCATCAAGGAAGAAAAATGAAAAACATTATTTGTACAAAATCTTAATTTATTTATCCATTCCTAAATAATTAAATGAGCAGGCTATTTCGTATCAGTGCAATATGCTGCTTGTTAAAACGGATGACTCCCGGTCTTACGTGCAAGTCTGCGTGGATATTGTGAACTATCGTATCTGTTCAAGTTCTATTTAAATTTTAAATAGAAGGAATTTTTATTTAATCGACAGAAATGTCTTTGGTAGGAATGTAAGGTAAATGTAGGCATCATTGCATAAATTATTCTTCACCATAGAAATGTAAAGAGTAAATTCGCCTTACATTCCAACCAAAGATATTTGTGTCGACTAAATAAAACTTGAAAAGATATATTTTTTCGAATGTGATCGCGCAATTCAGATCGAGTTGACGCGCACTACATCGAGCTCGCGTGCTATTGTGGTTTCGCCTGCGTGCCTCAATAAGTCACCCTCCCCTCGCTCTTACTTTTTTACCGTTCATCTAATGATTACACTGAGTATGGCTTTACCAAAACAATCATTGATTGTGAATAAAGTATCCATTATTCATAAATGCGTTAACCGCATATTTTTTCATACATCTCAAACCAAGGGGATGCGAGGGTAAAATGAATCGGGAAGCGCTGATATTTATGTATGTGTGTGTGTATATATTGTAAAAGATGTAACAGGAGACAGCATAAAGGTTTGGGGTTTGCCGGCCCCGTATATTGTACACAATCCAGTACGAAATAAAAGGTCAAAAATCATAAACAAACAGTTCATAACGCAACGCCGAAACATGGCGTCGGCGGCCATTTTATTAGGGAGGATCCGGAAGTGGAGGAATGCTGGGAAGGACCGTGAGGGACGATGGGATTGATGACGTCAGGGCAAGATGGCGGAGGAAGGGCGGAAGTACCGCACTGCGGTCAAAACCCGGCTTATGGTGGAGAGAGGTCCTTTTTCCTATGAGGAAGCAGAGGGAGAAAGTTAGTACCCCACCATTCCCTGCCGGCGAATGTGTTCCCAGGTGCGTTCGAATCCATCCGCGGTCTCCTACTCGTGCGTGCGTGACACGATCCCCCCCTTAGCCCAGGACCGTCAGGTCGGGCGGACCTAACCGAGAGGTCGTGAATACGAGAGAGGGCATCGGCATTGGCCTGAAGGGTGCCTCGCCGATAAGTGACAGTGAACTTATACGGCTGTAAATCCAGAAACCACCTGGTGACCCGCAGATTCGACTCTTTGTGTAGGGACATCCACTGAAGTGCAGCGTGATCAGTCACCAGAGTGAATTCGCGACCCAGCAGGTAATAACGGAAATGGGTCACTGCCCACTTAATGGCCAAGGCCTCCCTCTCCACTGCCGCGTACAGGGTCTCCCGGTCCATCAGTTTCCGGCTTAGATACATCACAGGGTGCTCGACACCATCGACGCTTTGGCTCAGCACGGCGCCCAGGCCTGTGTCCGAAGCGTCGGTCTGGAGAATAAAAGGGAGCCCGAAATTGGGCGTCCTTAATACAGATGCCGACGTTTGGGCCTTCTTTTGGTCACTGAATGCGTGTTCCACCTTGTCGGTCCACACCACGTATAAGGGAGCGCCCTTCTTTGTCAAATTGGTCAAGGGTGCTGCTCTTTCGGAGAAACGGGGAACAAACCGGCGGTAGTAACCCGCTAGCCCCAAGAAAGCCTGCACCTGCCACTTGGTATTCGGACGGGGCCATTCCAAGATGTCTTTAATTTTTGAACACTGTGGTCTCACCTATCCCCGTCCCACGAGGTAGCCTAAATACTTGGCCTCCTTTAAGCCAAAAAATCATTTTCGAGGGTTGATGCGGAGGCCGGCTTTAGCTAGTGTTCTGAGGACAGCCGTGACCTGCAATAGATGCTCCTCCCAGGTGCCGGAATAGATGACGACGTCATCCAGGTAGGCGGCACTATAGGACTGGTGGGGCTTCAACACTTTATCTACCAGACGTTGAAAAGTCGCCGGGGCCCCGTGCAGCCCAAATGGGAGAACCTTGTATTGCCAGTGCCCGCTAGGGGTGCTAAAGGCCGTTTTTCTTTCGCGGATGCCGTTAAGGGAATTTGCCAATACCCTTTCGTCATGTCAAGAGTAGTCAAGTATCGAGCCGTACCCAGCCGCTCAAGGAGATCGTCAATGCGGGGCATCGGGTAGGCATCGAACTTGGAGACTTGATTCAGACGTCTAAAGTCGTTACAAAATCTCCAGGAGCCGTCAGGCTTGGACACAAGGACGATAGGGCTGGACCAGGGGCTATGGCTTTCCTCATTTATGTCCATGTCCAACATTCGTTGCACCTCTAATTCCACCTCAGTGCATTTTGCCTCCAGGAGTCTATAGGGCCTCTCCCGGACGATTACACCGGGGTCCGTGACTATGTCATGGGCAATCAGCGAAGTCCGGCCGGGCGACTCGCTCACTACTTCGGGGACGGCTCGGAGTGTTTGGGTTAACTCCTGCCACTGCCTTGGGGTTAGCTCTTCGCCGAGGTTAAGGGCAGTCGTGCACGTGAAGAGGGAGAGTGAACTATGGGAGCCGGGAAGCTCCTCCCTATCTTTCCAAGGTTTTAACAAGTTGACATGATAGATCCTCTTGCTCGGTCGACGATTGGGTTGTTTCACCAAATAGTCAACGAGTCCTTTTCTTTCCTTAACCTCGTAAGGCCCTTGCCAGTGAGCGAGCAACTTGGAGTGGGAGGTAGGAACGAGCACCATAACTCGGTCCCCTGGGCGGAACTCCCTGAGGACAGAGTTGTGGTTGTAACACCGGGCCTGCGCTGCTTGCGCACGCGTCACGTGTTCCTTTAGGAGGGGCCTGATTTTTGTGAGTCGGTCGCGCAGTATTGGAGCTACGTACTCCAATATGTTAGAGGAGGGGAGGGCCTCAGCCTCCCAGCCCTCTTTTAGTATGTACAAAATTCCTCGGGGTTGTCGCACATACAACAATTCAAATGGGGAGAAGCCCGTAGAGGCCTGAGGTACCTCCCGGTAAGCAAAAAGCACGAGCGGGAGGAGCTGATCCCAGTTCCTGCCGTCCACACTGACTACTTTGCGAAGCATCTGCTTAAGCGTCTGGTTAAACCGTTCCACCAACCCGTCAGTCTGCGGGTGATAGACAGACGCTTTCAGGTGCTTTATTCTCAGTAATCTGGCCACTTCCCTGAACGTATCCGAGGTAAAGAGCGTACCCTGGTCCGTGAGGACTTCTTTGGGTATGCCCACTCTGGAAAATAAACGGACTAATTCCCGTGCGATGCTTTTAGTATTAGCGGAGCGCAGGGGAACCGCCTCTGGGTACCGGGTGGCGTAATCCACCATGACTAATATGTATTTATGGCCACGGGTTGAGGGCTCCAAGGGTCCTACTAAGTCGACCCCTATTCTATCAAAAGGGACATCAATCAGGGGAATAGGGACGAGAGGAGCACGGTCCCTTCTAGGAATCTGGCGGATCTGGCACTCCGGACAGGATTGGCAGAAACGCCGGACCTCCTCTTTAATCCCAGGCTAATAAAACCGGAGCTTAATCCTCTCCAACGTCTTTTCGGCCCCGAGGTGGGCACCAAGGAGGTGAGTATGAGCTAACTCGCATATCTCCTGCCAGAAGGTACGCGGAATTAGCAGCAACTTCCGCACCTCGCCCTCGTGGGTCGCCACTCGGTACAACAGATCATTTTCGAGGACGAAAAAGGGCTCACGCGGTGTGGAACCATCGGCTTGTGAGCTGTTTGGCAGAACCACAGCATTCCGGGCAAAGCGCAGGGAGTCATCATTCCACTGTTCCCTCTTAAATGAGGCTGGCGTGGACCGAAATTGATGGTCCAAGCTACCGAGAGGGTCTTGTGACCTGGGCACTGGAAGAGTTCCCTGGCTAGTCCCTTCCCCGGCGGAGTCTTCCGGGTCGGGGTCCGTCGCCACGGAAACGTCCCCCGAAGCGCCAGTGCCACTAGGGCCTGCCCCTGAGCACGGCGTGGAGACCGCGGGAGGGGTGCCTTTCCCCCTCATAACTAGATCCAACGAGGCCCCGGGAGCGGCGGGTGTCTTACCGCAAATTGTTTTCGACCAGTCTTGTCCCAAAATCACCGGATAGGGGGGTTCAGACAACACAGCGACCATCAATTGAGTTAACTCCCCCTTCCAGGTGATATAGCATTGTGCGGAACGATACGACTTGGTCCCCCCATGTACACAAGTGACCAATAGGTGCTGTTTCAGCCATTGTCGCGGTAAGACAAAACGGCGAGCCACAATGGTTATGTTGCTGCCGGAATCAAACAAAGCCACCACTGCGTGCCCATTTAATAACACCACTCCCGTGTTCGGACTCGCCAAGGGCTGCGGCGGGGTACAGTACCTCTCCGTTGTTGTCCAGGTGCAGTCCATGGGCTCCGCCATGGTGTTGAGGGGACAGGTTGGCAGCAAATGGCCGGTCTCGCCACACTTGCCGCAGCGCGTCGAGAGGGCTCGGGTGTGGCCGCCCGTCCCTGTCGGTTCCCACGAGCAGACCTTTCTGACCCCCCGACTCGGAGGACCGCGAGCTGACGCTCCAGGATGTCCAGAAGACCCAGCATGTCCTTATAGGGGTGCCTCCGGACCTGCTGGGCGAGGGAACCGGGCATCGCGTTCACCAAGCCTTCACAGGCCACCTGCTTGACGACTCTCCGAGCCTGGGGTCCCTCTGGTCGTAGCCAGCGCCCCATCTTGCCCCAAAACTCGAACGCCTGGGGGCGGGCAGGCTTTTCGGGGTCAAACAGCCAGTTCCGCCACTCTGCCGCCTGCTGGCCCGGGGTGATGCCGTAGCGGGCCAGGATCTCTGGTTTGATCTCTGGTCAGGGAGGTCATAATAGGCCCGCTGCGCGGGTCCCTTCAGGTAAGGCGCCAGAATGGATGCCCACTCGGACCGCTGCCACTCGTTCCGGGTGGCCGTCCGTTCAAAAATGCCCAGATAGGATTCGATGTCATCGGCGTCGGTCATCGGTACCAAAGGCGGAGGCGTCAGTTTGGGCGGGTCTGACTTTGCTCTACGCGCCTCTGCCAGCCTGGCCTTCGTAGCCTCCAACTCCCGGGTGGTTGCGGCTTGCGCTTGCTGCAGAGCTTGGAGTTGGGCATTCATCCCCTGCAGCACTGTATTTAGATCCTGTCCCTCGGTCATTTTCAGGGATCTTCAGTCCTGCCGACTACGCCACTTTTAAAGATGTAACAGGAGACAGCATAAAGGTTTGGGGTTTGCCGGCCCCGTATATTGTACACATCCAGTACGAAAATAAAGGTAAAAAAATTATAAACAAACAGTTCATAACGCGACGCCGAAACATGGCGTCGTGGCCATTTTATTAGGGAGGATCCGGAAGTGGAGGAATGCTGGGAAGGACCGTGAGGGACGATGGGATTGATGATGTCAGGGCAAGATGGCGGAGGAAGGGCGGAAGTACCGCACTGCGGTCAAAACCCGGCTTATGGTGGAGAGAGGTCCTTTTTCCTATGCGGAAGCAGAGGGAGAAAGTTAGTACCCCACCATTCCCTGCCGGCAAATGTGTTCCCAGGTGCGTTCGAATCCATCCGCGGTCTCCTACTCGCGCGTGCGTGACAATATATATATATTGACAATATATATATATTGCAGCGGAGAAGTAGTGTGTTAAAGAAGTTATGAAAAAGAAAAGGGAACATTTTAAAAATAACATAACATGATTGTCAATATACAGTAATTGTTTTGTGAGTGTTATGAGTGTTGATGTCATCAAGGATTTGATTATCATTATTTCTTTCAATCAGATTCGTATTTGTAGGATGTGTTGTGTTCAAGTTACATTCTGTGTTTGTCAATCCTTGTAAAGATAACAGGTTTCATTCATCGATTCGTTTCTTACTGCATCAATAAACAGCTCGTCTTCCTCTTTATCTGAGACCTGACACACTGCATGCACGGGTTTTTTTTTTAACACTGTCTTCCTTTAGCGGGACATTGACTTTTTCCACCGTGTGCTTTGTTTCCGCAGTAGCTGCACTTATGAATATGTTTGTATGTATCAGACACTTCATATTTTTTTGCTGCCTTCTCAATTGTGTAATTCATTTTTTGTTCATCACTCTTTGGAACTGTTGCTTTTTGTCTCTGCACTGCGTCAGTTCACGTGAGCCGCTTGGTGTTCATGCATTGAAGCTTCCCAGCTGTGCTGGTGCCATCTCGTGTTATGTCCACGGCTGTATTTAATGTTAGCGAAGACCCGGCCCTTAAAAGTTTCTCTCTCAGTTTCGCTGAGTTTGTGTCAAACAGCACCCTGACCATCTCATCTTCCTCTGCATAAGCACAGTCTTTCACCCGTGAATATTTAGCGGCAGTGTTTCTATTGGATTGCCGCTGACGGACGGCCTTATATGAGCAGGCACAAAATTAAAGTAAAGTAAAATGTTATTCTGTTTATCAGACGAATGGTGCTGATAAGAAACAGAAAGGACCGTCTCTCTCCCCCCCCCCAACACCACATGACGTCCCACTTATCGTCTGCTGGTCCATCAATGAACAGACCTTCTGCCTCTGCTAGAGAAATCCTCTCAACTGTTCCTCGAGCTTTAATAAGAGCCGATGACAGACACAGAAACAGAGAGGACGTCACTCACAGAGACACTTTCTGTACTTAGTGACTCACTGAAGCCAAATGAGCCTCCGGCATCAGCACATCCAGAATGACGTGAACTCTGTGGATCTTCACAAAGTGCCTACAGCTCTTCACAGCACTTCATCAGGTAGTTGTAGAGGCCATCTGTCAGCTCTTCATCTTCTACTGTATAGAGGTCATTACCTGGTGACCTTTAGGATCTTCATCATTTTGGATGAGACCTTTGAGATACAACAGCCTGTTGGACAAGAAAATACAAGAGTTTGGTGATCTAAAGTCATCATAGCTCTCTGCTACTAGATGTTGTTATCTGAACTAAGTTACCAGCAAGTGATCATCTGCTCCATGGCCCTTTATGATGAATTCCAACAGTTTTTCATGTTGAGTCCTCCTGGAGGCCCTGCTGATCTCTGCAGCCTCATAAACTTGAACCCCTTGTTCTCCAGTCCACTGCCCCCCCTGCAGCCACACAGCCAGCGTGGACACACAAATAAAACATCAAATTGTCACATGAAGTGTTTGTCTTTTGCTGGCTGTCTGGTGTTGGTCTGAACACTCCTGTTTCCTCAGTAAAGTGGACACATTGGAATCAAGTTCAAACTGTGAGAATTCCTCTGTGGTTCACTACAAAAACTCTCGTTGGTGGTTATCTCAATAGTTTTATAGAATACATCAAATATTTCAGAGTATTATGAATACCCCAATCTGGACACTACCTAAAGTAATATGCAAGTCACAGGCATGTCATCCTAAGATAAAAAGGATAAATACAGTGCTCTCCACTATTATTGGTACCTCTTGTAAAAATTAGTGAGAAGGTTTAGAAAAAAAATCCCAGTTTGCTGAAGAAATGTCACCTTGCACTGAAAAAATGAGAAACTTCTGAGTTTAAATTGAAACAATTTCATTCAAAGAAAGACAAAGCCCTCATCAACAAATAAATATTTTTAAAATTAACATTTTTATAAGGGGTGCCATTAATAGTAAAAGACACATTAAATGAATGCCACAATTATGCCGTACTGTGCACACATGAAGAAAAATATATAAATATATATATTATCATCATCTTTAAAAGACTGAGAGCAGTAAAATCAAAGGGTCCCTCCTGGTCAGATAAAGAGCAGACTGAGAGAGAGGATAAGAGATAAAGTCCTGAACTCCTACACAATCGAAACACAAATGTAAAGTCACATAAAGCCTACAGTTCATATTCAAACACCATCAACGTGTCTACTCCACAGTCTACTGAACCAGCAGGGATGTCCTAGGAAAAGAAGGAAAGAAAATAAAAAGACACGTGAAAGTCAAACACTCCGAGTGAATTACGAGTTTAACAGACGGGTGTTTGCAGTTTATCTTATTTTTCATTAACTTCCAATTTCCAGAAAATATTCTTGTAGCAAGTTGACTGAAAGGAAAAAATCTAAATGTCACTTGTAATTAAATTGAAAGGCTCTGTGAACATCGCGACTGTCAGTCTGAGTCACATACAAGTTAGTGGCGCACTGCACATTACAGGAAAGTCTTTAACAGTTTAGAAATGGCAGGCATCATCTGCACAAAACTTCCATGAAGTTTATTAAAATTGACGGTACAAAAACACGGCAGATTACTTGGTATTACAAATAAGATACATTACTCCAAGAACTCCATCATAAGGAACTAAACTGAAAAGGAATAAAAGGTAATATCGTGCACCTCTTCAGTCAATCTGAAAATTATCAAAAGCCTGCTTTACCACAGAAGGACTAATCAAGCATTTCCAAGATTCTTGTAAAAGTTTTTTTCGTCTTCCATGCACAGTCGAGGAGTTCTCGTGAAACTTGCCTTTCGGAATTTGAAGAGTTGCCGGTACCGCTGAGTGACAGCCCAGTCCAAGCACTAAATATAAATCAATTACTACAGCGAAAATGATTACTAATACAAACGTAAAGGTTCATGGTACAAAAATAACCATGCAAAACAATTTATTAAAAATATGAAGAAAACTGTGCAAATACAAATTTCAAACTTTTCATTTCGAAGCACACTTACTTCCATTGTCAAAAATAATGAGCAATTAGTTTCGTCGCTACTTCTTGTTTTGTCTAATGGTGTTTCATCGCTGCTGCTTCTTTTTTGTCTCCTTTCGTTTAATGGA
Organism: Polypterus senegalus; assembly: GCF_016835505.1. NCBI lineage: Eukaryota > Metazoa > Chordata > Cladistia > Polypteriformes > Polypteridae > Polypterus > Polypterus senegalus. The sequence goes on along the minus strand of NW_024380982.1, from coordinate 6,840 downwards.
GTTTCGTCGCTTGGTACAATGGCAAGTTATTTAAGAGGAAACTGTATAAGTCGGAACCTCAAAGCGGTAGGAATTATGAACTGTGAAACGATTGGTTAAAATGACACTTGATAGACAACTTCAAATGTTGATAATTGGACAGGTGAGTTTTTGATTGTCATACAGTAACAGCAATCTCATTTGTTGAAGTTCTGAATTACCACGATATGATTTGCTGAAGTTGAATTTGATTGACAGTTTTCCCACTTCTATATCCACCCACAATGTCTCCGATCTGCAGCAATACCCTTCTCGTGCATGCTCGTCACTGGATAACACTGGTTTGGGCACCATCCAGAAATCATAATGTCAGCCAAAATCCTGCTCCACTCCGCTTCACTCTATCGGCCAACATGAATTTCAGGTGACAAGTGTGCTCAGACATATGGACCAACTATAATTATAAAGATGATGAAAGTAAAACCCAGTGTAGGCCATGTGAAATGAAGCTCACAGAAAAGAACACCACAAACCCAAAGAGTTGTCTAGAGGTGCGCCATCCTGAGATTAATGCCAAGGTATGTAACGTTATCTAGATGGCAACTTGCCTGACACCAATACTGTTACCTCTGGCTCTCGTTCACCCTGCTAATATTAAAGCGTCAAGTGCGAATGGGGAAAACACTTATTAAGGAAGAAAAAACACAAACACTCACACACAGGATTTTATTGCCAGTTGTATCCCTGCTTAAGAAACAGATTCGTGCAGCTTTGAGAGCGCAATCAGATGCGCTCAGCCTGCGATACGAGTTATGTCTGTTTAGCTTGTAATGTCATGCATTTGTTACAGCAGATGAAATGACGAGGGGATTAATCGCCTTTAATACAGTGCGCTACACAGTCCGATAAAGAACAGAAGCTTCACATTCTTTCGCCTTGCACGTATCCACTTACACATTACGGGTACAGTGGGAGTGACGAAGCAATAGTAGCAATTAAAAATCGAGGCAAATTTCAAATGAAGTGGCTATTGGCTTGTCTACATCATTGATGAAATGAGCTGCTCCATTTGTTAATACTAACATAAAATTGATTTAGGATTTCAGAGCTTGAAGTGCATCTCCCAATTAATGCGACACGTAGATCTAGTGTATGGCAAAACAGCACTGCTTCATTGCTGAATTCGAATCTGCAAACACTAAACTTGTGTTATTCTTTTGGTTTCTTTGGGCAAACTAATGTTTATGCGCATATCCCCAAGAAAGTGACAAACTTAATAAAAGCCCTTACGTCATATATTAGAATGGTCCGTTAGTGAATGTAATGCAGTCTCTCAATTAATTGACTACATGTAACTTTTGTAATTGTGGATTGGCACTCAGGCTAAGCAACAGAAAAGTCTGATCACTCACTCAGGGGAGACACTTTAGAAACAGCACAGCAAAGGCTCTTTATCAAGAGTTCTGAAACTGAGGATTGATGTGAAAAACATTAACTCATCTGTTAATTATTATTTTTTTAACTAGCTAATGGTGTAAATATAATTCTTACAATAGTAAATGTTGTAAACCTAACAGAGTGATTCTCTGTCAAACCAGATTTGAAAAGTATTTTGTTACAAAAACAGCTTTTATGGGTTTGGTTAAATGTAAGAATCCTCAATTATTTTGGAATTCACAAATTCAACAGTACAGATATAACAATGTTTGAATTTCGTTTTAGTATAACTTTAAGCAGTATTTTCATTTATTGGACAGAAAATATCCATCTATCTATTATCCAACCCGCTATATCCTAACTACAGGGTCATGGGGGTCTGCTGGAGCCAATCCCAGCCAACACAGAGGGCGCAAGGCAGGAAACAATCCTAGGCAGGGTGCCAACCCACCGCAGGACACACACCTACACACCAAGCACACACCAGGGACCATTTAGAATCACCAAACCGCCTAACCAGCATGTCTTTGGACTGTGGGAGGAAACCGGAGCACCCAGAGTAAACCCACGCAGACACGGGGAGAAAATGCAAACTCCATGCAGGGAGGACCCGAGAAGTGAACCTGGGTCTCCTAACTGCAAGGCAGCAGCGCTACCCACTGCGCCACCATGCCGCCCTGACAGAAAATATGAGATAATAAATTTAAACTGTGCACATGTTCAGATTAATCAGACAGTCCATGATGATCTTATTCTTTATAAACCATGTGCTGAGATGAAATGTGTGCTGCTTGGTCGGCCTTTTTGGTAAAATCTTACAGCAGCATAAATAAGAGGCAGAAAAGTGTGATGACAGAGCAGAGCGGCCATTATCTGACCAGGGGCTTTGGAGGAAATCCTCTCTACAGCTAACTCTTCATTTTATGTTCAATAATCAGTACATGTGGTTTAGCTCCTGAGTGTACATGTTAGTATAATCATTTACAGGTACAGTATGTTCTACGCATATTCATGTGTTAAACAAGACATCCATCTGATCTGGACTGTTTGGCTAATTTACTTTTACTTTCAGTCAACTAAAACCAATTAACTTTTTCTCAATTAAAATTCATTAATTTTTTGTTGACTAAAACTAACAATAACTAATTGACTAAAATGTGACTAAAACTAAAATGCAATTTAATCTGAAGACTAAAACTAGAATGAAATCTTAATGTATTGTCCAAATGAACACTGCTTTGTCCATGAGAGGTGTCAGTGATTTACAAATCTGTTTTTACATACCGTGTTGTTAGCTTCATATTAGTGTTCCAAATGTCTGAGATACGCCAACACCAAAATTATCAAAACTCCAAAGACAGAATATTCACTGGCTAATGTAAGGTCTCCTGATCAATGACAGCCTCCTAGTACTTCAGTCTTGAAGGTTGCGTATCCACAAAATAACCTTAAGGGTCCTACAGACGTCAGCACAAGAAGACACAGCCATTGAATTCATGTGTTCCAAAGGTGTCACGTCTCATAATTGGATTCTGTGGCCTCAATTAGATTGTGGGTCACACCATCAGAGTTTCACATTGACCATCGACTTTCAGTTGCAGAGTCCGTTATCAAGTTGTGGACTTTCAGTCCCTCATGTCAAAATGATGAGAGACCTGAGTCTGCCATCTCTCTGCTCAGCTCTTATTATTTTTTTAAATTTCATGTCCTCTTTGTTTTGTTTCCACAGCCCACACTTGCTGAGATTTCACATTAAGTTTGCTTAAAGGAGCCGTCAAAGAAGACAAACTGCCATTGAGATTACAGAATCATAAGATGAGTGAAGACGGCTTGTGTAAGAAATTTGTGTCCATGAACTCCAGGAGAAGGAGATCTGATGAAGACGTCAGTGCTCTGTCTGGTGAGTAAAAACTTGGAGATGTTTGTTTTTGAAGATAAACTGTTTTAAAGTGTCACACGTTATGAAAAGGAAACAGACTTTATTTATTTTCATTAAGTTTGTAGATGGACTGCTAGGTAATATCACCCAGTGTAACAGAATCTTTTTTTATTCTTTTAATCTTTTCACTTTTTATTTGCTCCTAAAAGTTGAAGGGTGTTGGCCTTTATTGGAATTATAAACGAATCCACATTGTAATAAGATACAAAGGTAATTGTTAATTCCTATTAGCTGACACTTGTGTGAAGTAAGAGAAGGATTTAATCTGCAAAAGTTTAAAGAGAAAGAAGCCGAACTGATAAGTGTGTCAGGTAACTGAGCTGAACTGAGACTGTGTGTTCCTTGAAGAACTGAGAGTGTCAGACCTCAACAATACAGTACATGTAGGACAACAAGAAGTCAAAGGAGACCTTCGTCATTTAAATAGTTTAAAAGTTAATTTTGCTTTATGAGCAGCTGCCTAAGGTTCTTAAAAGTGACTGAGAAAGCCACAAAAGGCACATAAAGGGCTGGAGTCGGGCGAAATGTAGCAGAGAGTTAATGAATGCAATCTGCTCTGGATGAACACTTGGTCCACCATAACAGTACGAGGTTTAAGCAGCAGTGAGAGGGAACAGCCATCTAGCAATTTAGTTTACATTCAACTCATGTTAGACAAAACAAGCTTAGATCAAACAAATTGTAAAACTAATCACAATATGATGACATTCATCTTTATTCTTCGGCTTTATGGATTGAGTTTTCCAGAAGTCCACACCAGACTGAGATGCCTTTTTACCTAACATATCAACTTCACGGTTGATGATTTGTTTTCTTGTAAAGCACTTTAAGCAGCATGTATAGTATGAAAATGAGTTATAGAAATAAATGCGGTTGAGGAGAATATTGCACTACTGTGAATAAACAGAGAACTGGAGGAACTCACCTAGACGTCCTTCAGAAAGACACTGTGCACAACTAAAGTGTTGAAGGAGGAGACTCCAGTCCAGAGAGCTAGTGGGTTAGGGTCAGATATAAGAACAAGGCGAGTGCTCAAAACTGTCCAGCAGTGTCAATAGAATTATCAGGCAGTTCAGAGCACCTTGTTGAGCAAGATGTCATCTCTGATCCCTGACACCCTTGGCAGGACTAAAGACCCCCTGTGGGTCTCCTCTAACTGAACTACCAGAGAGGAAGGAGGAACAATAACTGACAGACATACAGCAGCCTCTTCAAGTGAGCTACCATCTTAGTGCTCAAGTAGGAGACCTCCATGGGCAGATGGGTAACCTCCTGGCTAGAGTGTGAGTGGATCCAAGTGTCATTGTCATAGAAAATGCTCAGTGGGTCTCGCACTTACTTCAAAATAAGGAAAAAAGGCAAACCAGGCCAATTGAGCTCTCCAGTTTGAAGGGAAAGGCCAGAGTAGAAATAGCTGAAAAGAACCACCGGTTCAGCTGTTCTGAATCCACCAGTAAAAATGTACAAGGAGGGCAGGATAAGAAAGAACGTCATTGATAGTCCTGCTGACGATGACTAAATGACAAACTAGAATGTTAGTCTTCTTTATAGGGTAATTTCAGTATTTTTTAAGTTAAAGTTATTTCTTCACAGTCATTGTGTATTTTAGTTTGCCACATGAAATTATGCTCTAAAAGGTGAAGCATTTTTTATAAACCTTAATAAATATGTAGTTTGTTCGTGTAGATATGGATGGATGGACATGTGAAGAGTACTGGTGTTCTAATGTCAAATTAAAAAGCCCTGAAACTTGCCAAATATGTCCACTTTGAAGTAGCAAAGGTTTTAGTTTAACAAAATGTTCCTTCCACATTTGTGAAGAATGCTTTGGACGACCCCCAGTGCAGTCCTATGGGGGGTGCTGTTGCAGGCTCTTCAGTCCCATACAGCTGGAGTGAAAGCTTGGTCCGCATTGCCGGCAGTAAGTTAGATTTAATCCCAGTGGGTGTGGAGTTTGTCACCAATTTAGTTCATAACTTTTATGGAAAGAATTTCTAGGAACAGCCAAGGAAGGAATCATCTCCAGTGTGGTGACCTTAGGATGACATCTCTGCTTTTTGAAGATGATGTTATCCTGCTGACTTCAGTCTGCTGTGACCTCAGGTGCATATTGGGTTTGCTTGCGGCCGAGTGTGAAGCAGCAGTTACTGTATGAGGATTAGCACCTCCACGTTTCAGGTCCTGGTTCTCTGCTGAAAAAGGGTTTGAGATGGGGTGCTGCCTCAAGTGGATGAATTTAAGTATCTCATGATCTTGTTTACTAGTGAGGGAAGAAGGAAGAAGGAGATCGACAAGTAAACTGGTTATGCTTTCATTGTACTAGTGAATCCTGATGAAGGGAGAGCTGAGCCAAAAGGCAAAGCTCCCAGTTTACTGGTGGATCAACATTCCAGTTTTCACCTCTGGTCAGAAGCTTTGGGAAGTGACTAAAAGAACTATAAACACAATACTCAGATACAAATCAATCCATAAATACATGGAGAGAACATGCAAACTACATATAGACTGGCACTATGAGGCAGGAGTAACAGCTCTGTGCTACCACTGTGCCTATACTAAAGCATCCGTACAAAACTTACTAAACTTCTGTTTCATTTAAACTAAATGTATGCCTGCAATGTCTGTTCTCTTCTTGTCTGTTGACTGCAATCTTTCTCTTGCTAGAGCACTGAAGCACACGTGTGCATCAACATACGGGCATCAGCAGGCAATGTCTTTGTGACATAGTGAAATAAGCTTCTGTATAGTGAAAGAATTTGAGTGACTGTGGGAGTCTCTTTGGTTATCATTGTCTACAAAACAGAAACAGAAATTCACATCTCGGCCTCAACATTCAATGTCAGTAACAGTGCTTGGCGATGACTTTCTGAGGTGAATCCACAGCTCTGGGACTGAAAGTGTTCCACAGTGAAACCTGATCAAAAAAGTGTAATGTACAGCCAACCTCTTTTAAAATGGCTGAGTCTCAAAAAAATTATTTGCTTTTTGTTTTTTATTTTCCTTCTTAAGATGACATGAACATGCTGTTTTACAATATGTTTACAATGTCAAAAATGGACGTGTTCAGTAACTTTTAATGCTTTTCTCTCACTTTGGGGCTCAGTGCCCATTAGCTCAGTTGTAAAACACAAGAGCAGGCTGGTTATTTTCTTACATTTATAGTTAAGCTTCAATTTAGAATACAGTTTCATCTAATAAAATAATATATATCATGATTGTGAAGGAGGAACTTTTACTCTTAAAATACCAAACATATCTTTTAAGGCAAATGCCCCTACATTTCAAATAAATTGTATTGAGATTTGACCAAGCTTAACGTTCATATGAACAGTTATTCAAATTCCAGTGGTACTGACTGAGCTGTTATCTTGTTGGACATCTTTAGCTCTCAGATGTAATGTTAATCACAGTCCACACATCTGTTGGGTTTAACGTGGGACATCTTTGGCCTTGGAGAAGACTTTCTGATGGACAATAGCAGGCAC